>NW_028164187.1:0-10529 GCF_964263955.1 Coregonus lavaretus
TAGCAGCCTGATATTATGTTGTTTATGTGTGCAGGCCTTTTTAAGACCCTGTTTATTTGCCTGCCTGGCTTTCTCAGTATAACTAGACATAACGATGTTTGAGGTTTGTGGACGGGCTCCTGTGGCGCGGCACGGCTAGCTGCGCTGATTTTAGCTTCGGTCGGTCGCTACTCTCTTCCCCTCTCTGGTTAACTCCCTAATGGCACCTTATTTCCTAGATAGTGCACAATGGGCCTATAGGGCTGTGATATAAACTAGTGCACTATCTAGGAAATAGGGTGCCATTTGAGTGCCATAGGGGCTCTGGTCAAAAGTAGTGCACTATCTAGGAAATAGGGTTCCATTTGAGTGCCATAGGGCTCTGGTCAAAAGTAGTGCACTATCTAGGAAATAGGGTTCCATTTGAGTGCCATAGGGCTCTGGTCAAAAGTAGTGCACTATCTAGGAAAAAGGGTTCCATTTGAGTGCCATAGGGCTCTGGTCAAAAGTAGTGCACTATCTAGGAAATAGGGTTCCATTTGAGTGCCATAGGGCTCTGGTCAAAAGTAGTGCACTATCTAGGAAATAGGGTTCCATTTGAGTGCCATAGGGCTCTGGTCAAAAGTAGTGCACTATCTAGGAAAAAGGGTGCCATTTGAGTGCCATAGGGCTCTGGTCAAAAGTAGTGCACTTTGTAGGGAATAAGCTACCATTTGGGACGTAGTCTGAGACACTGAATGTTGCAGTGTAATTTCCACTATGCTTCGGGGTCTGACTGTTCTCTTGCTTTAAAGTCGTTGGATAAATGGAGGTATTTGCATGGCTGATTATATTTTTCTAAGGGTTCTTGTGTTTTTTTTCTTCTCACAAATAGTATTTCTCTTTCTACAATCATTTCAAAAGGCTTTTCATATTGTACTTTGGTTGGTAGTGAGTTTCTTCTCTATGTAAATGTACTTCAGTCATGCAATAATTTTTTTTTAACGTGATTTTCACACGTGTCCGTAAAACTGTGTATCTGACTTTTTTTGTGTGATTTTTAATGTGATACCACGCACTGCTCTCTCTCTCTCTCTCTCTCTCTCTCTCCTCTCTCTCTCTCTCTCTCTCTCTCTCTCTCTCTCTCCTCTCTCTCTCTCTCTCTCTCTCTCTCACTCTCTCTTCTCTCTCTCTCTCTCTCTCTCTCTCTCTCTCTCTCTCTCTCTCTCTCTCTCTCTCTCTCTCTCTCTCTCTCTCTCCCTCTCTCTCTCTCTCTCTCCCTCTCTCCTCTCTCTCTCTCTCTCTCTCACTCATCTCTCCGTTCCAGACTGAGTAAGCATGTTGGGCCTCCTCCTGTGTGTGAGTTCCCTCCTCCCCCTCCTCCCCTTCCTCCCCCCCTCCCTCGCCCAGGGGTCAGGGGCAAGGTGCGCCTGGCGGTGAGGGCGGGGCCCCAACGAGGGTCGCGTGGAGGTGTTCTATAATGGGACGTGGGGGACGGTGTGTGATGACGAGGTGGATATTAACCTGGCCAACGTGGTGTGTCGAGAGCTGGGCTTCTCACGTAGTCTCACATGGGCTCACAGCGCTAAGTTTGGAGAAGGACAAGGTACGGTAACACCTTTATTCAATCAATCAATCCATTCATCAATCAAATGTATTTTATAAAGCCTTTTTTAAATCAGCAGTTGGCAAGGCACAGTACCGTCGTCATTCATTGCTTTATTTAGGGAACCTTTTCAATAAACCCTTACTTGACTGTCAACTTAGAACCAATTGGCATAAGAGAGAGTTTCAGTGAAAATCTTGGCTTTTGTGTAGGCTAGGCTACTTTTTGAAATGGTCGATGGGAGTTTAATTTTGGTGGGTTTTGGGGAAGATTGGGGAAGGACAAGGTACAGTAACAACTTTATTCATTGCTTACTTACTTAATAATTGTCTTCGTTGCTGGAACATAAGGCTTTCACAAGAGAGCGCCACTGTTGGCTATCTTCTGCCTGTCTGGAGATTGTGTTTCATGACATTGGTTCAACATTTACGTATTTGGGTTGGTCAACTGGGAGAATCAGTTGAATCTTATTGGTAGCTCTTGATTGGCTACTAACAAGGAAGTGTGCTCTGCCCCTCCCATCAGGTCTGATCTGGTTTGGATAACGTGCGATGCGTGGGGACGGAGCTCTCCCTGTCTGACTGTCGCTCCAACGGCTGGGGGATAAATGACTGCACCCACTCTGAGGACCTGGGGGTCATCTGTAGCACCCAGAGGAGGGCTGACTATTCCACTAACCACGTAGAGGGGTCCCCAGCATCCCTTGCCATCCCGGTATCCTCAGTCCAAGACAGGGTGATGGTGGCCCCTCCTCCCCCTGCTCACATCACATCCCCCAGGAGAAGGGTCATGAGATCGCCCTCCACCGCAGCACCCCCAGAGGTCAGGGTCAAAGTTCAAGGCAACAGCGTCAGGGTCATGCGATCCACCTGCGTACCCGGAATGGCCAGAATCAGGCGAGAGGGGAGGCCAGGACGGGACAGGAGAACCCGGCCGTTCCTCAGGGGCATCAGATCCCCCCCCAGCTGGGGAATGGTGCAGCCTACAGGCAGGCCCAGGAGGTGGGGCAGACCGGACCACAGGCGGTCAGATGGGAGGCAGAGATCACCAGGCAGCCCAGTGGGAACCATGTCAAACCAGAGGCCGAAATCCCCAACGTGGACCTGGAGACAGACATCACAGACGGACAGGTGAGGAAAAACACTTTCTCTCATTCTCTCTGTCTTCCCCTTTCTCTCTCTCACACACTCAACACCCCCCCACACCCCCCCACACACTCAACACCCCCCCACACCCCTCCACACACTCAACACCCCCCCACACCCCCCCACACACTCAACACCCCCCCACACCCCTCCACACATTCAACACCCCCCCACACCCCCCTACACACTCAACACCCCTCCACACACACTCTACACCCCCACCCACCTCCCACCCACCCACCCACACACACTCAACACCCCTCCACACCCCCCCCCCACACACTCAAACACCCCCCCACACACTCAACACCCCCCCCCCCACACACACACACACACAATCGACCCCCCCACTACTGTACTGAACCTACCCACGGTCGCCCCAAGTAGCCCCATGGCGACTCCGGGGTACAGGAAGCTGATTGGTGGAGCCAGGAGCCCACAGCCCAATAGGCATGCCATAATTACAGACGGCCCTAAAACCAGGCCTTCTCCGGATCCAATTCATAATGGGCAGTATCCCTCACGTTCAGGCCTCAACCACTAGTAGTTAAACAGACCCAAGTCCCCAAACACAGGGCTGTTTCCAGACCAGGAGCCTCCAGTGAGGAAAGGGCAGTCCATCTATCCCCCCTGTTAGACCTCGTAGCATGTCATCTACTGAGGCTCAGTTCACGACCTTACCACTGTTTTGGAATGTAGTACACGCGCATATACTCAGTCGCACCCATGTACGAGCGTACACACACATTATGCACACACACACACATATATATACACACCCACACACAGTCTATCACAGTACATTCAACATACCCTGTTTTCAGTGTGTTTGTTCCTTGATTTCCTTGTTGTGGAGGAGAGACTGCGATGGCAACTAAAGTTGTATTCTGTTCTGTCCTCTCTCCCCCCTCTCCCCCCTCCCTCTCCTCTCTCTCCCTCTCCCCCCTCCCTCTCCTCTCCCCTCTCCCCCCTCCCTCTCCTCTCCCCTCTCCCCTCTCCCCCTCCCTCCCCTCTCCCCTCTCCCCCCTCCCTCTCCTCTCCCCTCTCCCCTCTCCCCCCTCCCTCTCCTCTCCCCTCTCCCCCCTCCCTCTCCTATCCCCTCTCCCCCCTCCCTCCCCCCCCCCCTCTCCTCTCCCCTCTCCCCCTCCCTCTCCTCTCCCCCTCTCCCCCCTCCCTCTCCTCTCCCCTCTCCTCTCCCCTCCCTCTCCTCTCCCCTCTCCTCTCCCCTCCCTCTCCTCTCCCCTCTCCCCCTCCCTCTCCTCTCCCCTCTCCCCCCTACCTCTCCTCTCCCCTCTCCTCTCCCCTCCCTCTCCCCCCTCCCTCTCCCCCCTCCCTCTTCTCTCCCCTCTCCCCCTCCCTCTCCACTCCCCCTCTCCCTCTCCTCTCCCATCCCCCAGACGGGCAGTAGGGTTAGGCTGGAGGAGGTCCGTCTCCGGCCCGTTCTGACGGGCGTCCGCAACGGCCTGCTGTCGGAGGGCGTTCTGGAAGTGAAGCATGCTGGGAGGTGGCGTCACGTGTGCGACCAGGGCTGGGACCTCAGCAGCAGCCGTGTGGTGTGTGGCATGCTGGGATACCCCTCCGCCGAGGCCTACGACCACACCGTCTACAGGTAAGGGAGAGAGGGTGTTCGGGGAGCAAGTGTGTGTGTTAGGGAAAGAAGTGTGTGCACGTGGAAAGGTGTGTCCACATTTTGCTGTTTTTTCTGACGTCCCCATTTTTCACACAAATGAGTGTGTGTGTGTGTGTGTATGTGTGTGTGTGTGTGTATGTGTGTGTGTGTGCGTGTGTGTGTATGTGTGTGTGTGTGTGTGTTTGTGTGTGTTTGTGTGTGTATGTGTGGGTGTGTGTGTTTGTGCACGTGTGTGTGTGTGTGTGTGTGTGTGTGTGTGTGTGTGTGTGTGTGCCCACCCTCCGCAGAGCTAGCATTATTACCACCAACCACACCAGCGCTTACTCACTAGCATTGGGCTAACTATGCCTGCATATCTGGACTTTGCCTCATCATAGTAGGCTATGCACTTTTAAATAGTCTTAAAGAGTATCTGCATGTCCCAAATGACACCCTGTTCCCTTATTAGTGCACTACTTTTTTTTTCTCCAGAGCCCTGGTCAAAAGTAGTGCACTAAATAGGGAATAGGGTGTCATTTGGGACGTAACCTTAAGGAGTATGTTATTAATGTCAGAGGCTGACTGTAGGAGGATCATCATGTGTGTTTGGATGGAGACGAGGAACGTATCCTCTAATCTCATGTAATTATACACAGCTGGTGGAAATAGCATACGACAGCACTTCCTATGTCTTATAAAAACTATTGCGTTTTCTCTCTCTCTTTCTCTCTCTGTCTATCTCTCACCCCATCTCTCTCTCTCTGTCTATCGCTCACCCCATCTATCTATCTCTCTTTCTCTCTCTGTCTATCTCTCACCCCATCTCTCTCTCTCTTTCTCTCTCTGTCTATCTCTCACCCCATCTCTCTCTCTCTTTCTCTCTCTATCTCACCCCATCTATCTCTCTCTCTTTCTGTTTCTCCCTCTCTCTCTCTCTCTCTCTCTCTCTCTCTCTCTCTGTAGCCTACCTCTGGTTTCAGTGGCTGTACATTGTTTGTTGGTAAAGGTTTGTGTCTTTCAGTGAGAAACGTAGATAATCAACTATTATACCAGGGCCAAGGATGTTTGTTGATACAATTATCTTTGGTTGTGTTTTTGTAGGCTACAGTAGTTCCATTATTTCACCAAGTCCCCACTTGTCACTTTTACAGTCATAGTCTAGAACTGTTCCTGAACACTTAGAACCGTAGAATCCATTACCCGGGCGATGGATGTCTCAGCGAATCCCGTCTATCTGTCCATCTGTCTGTTCCCAGCTGTAAATAACCTTTATAAAGCCACAGACCTTTAAACCCTACAGACACACAGATCACCTCTGTCAGTCCGTCCAGCCACAGGGTTTATTTCCGGCCTGTGTGGAGAATGTCTCCTCTGACCTAAACTGTTAGGCTGCTGAATAAACACACACACACACATACATTCACACACGCATGTATAGAGAGATGGAGAGATAGAGATGGAGAGATAGAGAGATGGAGAGATAGAGAGATGTAGAGATAGAGAGATGGAGAGATAGAGAGATAGAGAGATAGAGAGATAGAGAGATAGAGAGATGGAGAGATAGAGATGGAGAGATAGAGATGGAGAGATAGAGAGATGGAGAGATAGAGATGGAGAGATAGAGAGATGGAGAGATAGAGAGATGGAGAGATAGAGAGATAGAGAGATGGAGAGATAGAGAGATGGAGAGATAGAGAGATGGAGAGATAGAGATGGAGAGATAGAGAGATGGAGAGATAGAGATGGAGAGATAGAGAGATGGAGAGATAGAGAGATGGAGAGATAGAGATGGAGAGATAGAGAGATGGAGAGATAGAGATGGAGAGATAGAGAGATGGAGAGATGGAGAGATAGAGAGATGGAGAGATAGAGAGATATAGAGATGGAGAGATAGAGAGATGGAGAGATAGAGAGATAGAGAGATGGAGAGATAGAGAGATAGAGATGGAGAGATAGAGAGATGGAGAGATAGAGATGGAGAGATAGAGAGATAGAGAGATGGAGAGATAGAGAGATGGAGAGATAGAGATGGAGAGATAGAGAGATGGAGAGATAGAGATGGAGAGATAGAGAGATGGAGAGATAGAGATGGAGAGATAGAGAGATGGAGGGCACGCACACACACTGCAAAAAAAACGAATCTGTTCCTCTTTACAGTCACTTCCTGATTGAGGTCACAAACCATAGAGTTGGATAGAGGGAGCACTTGGCCCACCAATAATGGCAAAGATGCAAAGATGTGCCCTCTCTCCAACTCTATGTCACAAAACCCACTGAGACCTCCACAGGTTCCCAGTCTAGGAATCCACTTTTTTGGGGAAGATTTTCAGCTTTGAAACAGAGTTTTTTTTGCCGCAGTTGAGGAGGCGTGAAGCTGGAGAGAGGTTGTGAGAGGTTGTGAATGTTTCACCACCAGAGAGAAGAAGAAATAATATGTTTTTTTCCATCTTTTTCTTCACAAGATGAAAACATTGCCACGTTTGCTGTTCCCCCTCTCAGAGGAAATAACAGTGATTTGATGCCAGCCTCTTGTCTCTACAAATCTCTCTTCAGTTTCTAAATCTGTTTCAAGGAGAACGTTAGGCCAATGTTGACACAGAGCTTGAAGGTGTTTATACACACACACAACTCTAGAGGTTTTTAGACAAACATTTCACCTCAGTAGTCAGTTAGTGGGCCCTGTGCTGGCATCTCATTTTGTCAGCCAGTCATTTGGAAGAGCAAATGGCAGACAATATTGTTTATTTTTAAACCGGCGACTGGTGCCTCCTTCCACCAAAATACAGAGTAGATGAATGATGGTGACTTAGCCCCCTTCCACCTAAACCACAGAGTAGATTAATGATGTTGACAGCCTCATTCCACCTAAACCACAGAGTAGATGAATGATGGTGACTTAGCCCCCTTCCACCTAAATCACAGACTAGATGAATGATGGTGACTTAGCCCCCTTCCACCTAAACCACAGAGCAGATGAATGATAGAAGGACAGCCATCTCTGTTCTACCGTTTGATTCAGAGAGCCTAACTTTAGTATCTGTCAGGGATGGACAGCTGGGCTGTGTCCCAAATGGCATCATATTCCCTATATACTGCACTACATTTTGACCAGAGGGCCCTGTTCAAAAATAGTACACTAAATAGGGAATAGGGTGCCATCTGGGCTGGTCCTGGTGTTCTGGGCGTTTGACTTGAGGTTGAGAGGTTGGTTTATGCGTCAGTGAGTGACTGTCTCTTCTGTGATGCCAAATGGTACTTTAGTCTGTTTTGGTCTTACTCTACTGGTTGGCCCAGTTCACTTTGGCCTCACCCGGTCCAGTCCTAGCCAAGTCTTCCCAACCTGGTCCAGTCCTAGCCAAGTCTTCCCAACCCGGTCCAGTCCTAGCCAAGTCTTCCCAACTCTGTCCAGTCCTAGCCAAGTCTTCCCAACCCGGTCCAGTCCTAGCCAAGTCTTCACATCCCGGTCCAGTCCTAGCCAAGTCTTCCCAACCCGGTCCAGTCCTAGCCAAGTCTTCCCAACCCGGTCCAGTCCTAGCCAAGTCTTCCCAACCCGGTCCAGTCCTAGCCAAGTCTTCACATCCCGGTCCAGTCCTAGCCAAGTCTTCCCAACCCGGTCCAGTCCTAGCCAAGTCTTCCCAACCCGGTCCAGTCCTAGCCAAGTCTTCCCAACCCGGTCCAGTCCTAGCCAAGTCTTCCCAACCCGGTCCAGTCCTAGCCAAGTCTTCACATCCCGGTCCAGTCCTAGCCAAGTCTTCCCAACCCGGTCCAGTCCTAGCCAAGTCTTCCCAACCCGGTCCAGTCCTAGCCAAGTCTTCCCAACCCGGTCCAGTCCTAGCCAAGTCTTCCCAACCTGGTCCAGTCCTAGCCAAGTCTTCCCAACCCGGTCCAGTCCTAGCCAAGTCTTCACATCCCGGTCCAGTCCTAGCCAAGTCTTCCCAACCCGGTCCAGTCCTAGCCAAGTCTTCCCAACCCGGTCCAGTCCTAGCCAAGTCTTCCCAACCTGGTCCAGTCCTTGCCAAGTCTTCCCAACTCGGTCCAGTCCTAGCCAAGTCTTCCCAACCCGGTCCAGCCCTAGCCAAGTCTTCCCAACTCGGTCCAGTCCTAGCCAAGTCTTCCCAACCCGGTCCAGTCCTAGCCAAGTCTTCCCAACTCGGTCCAGTCCTAGCCAAGTCTTCACATCCCGGTCCAGTCCTAGCCAAGTCTTCCCAACCCTTTGGTGAAAGGTATTCTACATGCAAACAGACACGTCTCCTCCTCGCCCTCACCCCTCTAGTTCACTAAGGAATAGGATGCCATTTCAGACTAAACCTAAGTGTTCTTTCATCATGGTCCATTCACTCTGCTGTATCAGCTCTAACACCACTCCCCCACTGACTGACCTGCTGTGCCAGCTCGAAGTTCCTCGGTGTCGACATCACTAAGGATCTATCATGGTCCACACACACCAACACAGTAGTGAAGAGGGCACGACAATGCCTCTTCCCCCTCAGGAGGCTGAAAAGATTTGACATGGGCCCTCAGATCCTCAAAAAGTTCTACAGCTGCACCATTGAGAGCATCTTGACTGGCTGCATCACCGCTTGGTACGGCAACTGCTTGGCATCCGACCACAAGGCGCTACAGGGGGTAGTGTGTATGACCCAGTACATCATTGGGGCCGAGCTCCCTGCCATCCAGGACCTCTATACCAGGCGGTGTCAGTCAAAGACTCCAGCCACCCAAGTCATAGACTGTTCTCTCTTCCACCGCACCGCAAGCGGTACCAATGCACTATGTTTGGAACCAACAGGACCCTGAACAGCTTCTACCCCCAAGCCATAAGACAGCTAAATTCTTAGTTAAGTTGT
This sequence comes from Coregonus lavaretus, assembly GCF_964263955.1. Lineage (NCBI taxonomy): Eukaryota > Metazoa > Chordata > Actinopteri > Salmoniformes > Salmonidae > Coregonus > Coregonus lavaretus. Next base: position 9,166 of record NW_028164187.1, read on the forward strand.
TAACCAAATAGCTACCCGGACTATCTTCATTGACACTTTTTGCACTCAATTATTTGACTCATCACATCGGTCACTTTATTCCTAGTTATATGTGAATATCTACCTCAATTACCTCGTACCCCTCCACATCGCCTCGATACGGGTACCCCGTGTATATAGCCAAGTTATTGTTACTCATTGTGTATCTATTATTACTTTTACTATTACGTGTTTTACAGGGAGGTAGCTCAGTTGGTAAAGCATGGTGTTTGCAACGCCAGGGTTGTGGGTTCGATTCCCACGGGGGGCCAGTATGAAAAAATTAAATAATGTATGCACTCACTAACTGTAAGGCGCTCTGGATAAGAGCGTCTGCTAAATAATGTAAATGTAATATTATTTCTGTATTTTCTTTCTATCTGCATTGTTGGGAAGGGTCCGTAAGTAATCATTTCACTGTTAGTCTACACCTGTTGTTTACGAAGCATGTGACAAATACAATTTGATTTGATAACCCCACTACCCCACTGACCAACCATGTGGCTCTATCCCTACTTCCCCACTGACCAACTATGTGGCTGTCTCTTGGTCTGAACAGACTCTTTTATCTGTCGTTTAATTGTTTAAGTTTTTACAGATGTGTGTCCCCCTCGCCTTTAGTGACGAGTGTTTAAGCCATTTCAGCTCACATACGCCTTCACCATTGTCCTTGTTTCGTAACTTCTGGAGTTCATAAAATGTTTTACTTGTATGCCCCCTCTCTCAGTTCTTCTTCGTGACAACAGATAGAGGCTCCATTCCGAGGAAGATATTCTATAGAACTTCAAGGGCGAAATTCCAGAACTCACCAGGGAGTGTATTTGGTGTCAGCGGTGGGATGTCTCCTGACTCCATGCTTGAGTCCCAAATGGCACACTAATCCTTATATAGTGCACTACTTTTGAGAGAGCCTAATACAAAAGTAGTGAACTATATAGGGAATAGGGTGCCATTTGGGATGCAGAACATGTAATCACATGGTACCATGTTACCCTGTCAGGACTCTGTTCTCCAAAGTGTCTAGTGAGGGATCTTGTGTTGGAGCCCTGTTGTGTTGCATAAAGTAACTAGCAGACTGGCACCGAGCCACGACTCCTGGTAACACAGATAGGATTTACAAGTCAGTGAGGTCTGAGCACTAGGAGAGGAGCTTAAGTTGTGTGGTCAGGGGGCATTATGTATCAAGCATCTCAGAGTAAAAGTGTTGATCTAGGATCAGTTTAGACTTTTAGATCACAATGAATGAGCTTACATGGACAGTCAGGAGCTGTTCCTAGACCAGCACTCCTACTCGGTTGAGACGCTTGATACGTACAGCCCCAGATTCCAGTCTGTGCAAAGACCTC
>NW_028164186.1:0-90500 GCF_964263955.1 Coregonus lavaretus
ACAGGTTCAAGGAGCCTCCAGCATTCGGGCCCATGTGTGACCTGCTGTGGGCCGACCCGCTCGAGGACTTTGGCAACGAGAAGACACAAGAGTACTTCGGCCACAACACAGTCAGGGGCTGCTCCTACTTCTACAGGTAATCACAGGTTTTAACATGACAATGCACACAGACACCAATACGGATACACACGCACACACTTGCACTCAGACACTCGCACACCCGCATTCACACACCACACACACACACACACACGTCCGGAGCATCTTTAGGTGTGATATACAGGAGAAAGGTGAGGAACAAAGTACTGGATGTGAGATGAGAAATGTGTTGTACTAGTAGACTACAAGCTGCTTCAGAGATCCAACAACCAAAGAATAATTGGGATTTGTGTAACAGCTGTAATATTGGCCAGTTATCTCACAGAACCACACACATGTTTCAGCTTAAACCATATCCCACAATCCCTAGGGAGACTGCACCATTCTGTTTCCATGACGACTGGCTACTACTGCTAGATTGGGGATTGATATTAAGATACAGTGAGGGAAAGAGAGCTTGAGAGAGAGGGGGAGTGAGGGAGAAAAAAGAGATGAATAAAATGAGAGACCAGAGGAATGGAGTGATGAATAGTTGAGACGGTCGTCATAATATGGTGCTATACAATATGGAGCCCACACTACAGTCTACTGAGAGAAAAATACACTGCGCTCCTACTACTACCTGTCCAGACCTATGGCTGTCTCGATGGGGTGCCACAGGGTTCAATTCTCGGGCCGACTCTATTCTCTGTGTATATCAATGATGTCGCTCTTGCTGCTGGTGACTCTCAGATCCACCTCTACGCATACGACACCATTTTGTATACATCTGGCCCTTTATTGGACACTGTTAACAAACCTCCAAACGAGCTTCAATGACATACAACACTCCTTCTGTAGCCTCCAACTGCTCTTAAACACTAGTAAAACTAAATGCATGCTCTTCAATCGAACGCTGCTGGCACCCGCCCACCCGACTAGAATCACTACTCTCGACGGGTCTGACCTAGAGTATGTGGACAACTACAAATACCTAGGTGTCTGGTTAGACTGTAAACTCTCCTTCCAGACTCACATTAAGCATCTCCAATCCAAAGTTAAATCTAGAATCGGCTTCCTATTTCGCAACAAAGCCTCCTTCACTCATGCTGCCAAACATGCCCTCGTAAAACTGACTATCCACCGATCCTTGACTTCGGCGATGTCATTTACAAAATAGCCTCCAACACTCTACTCAGCAAATTGGATGTAGTCTATCACAGTGCCATCCGTTTTGTCACCAAAGCCCCATATACTACCCACCACTGTGACCTGTACGCTCTTGTTGGCTGGTCCTCACTACATATTCGTTGCCAAACCCACTGGCTCCAGGTCATCTATAAATCACTGCTAGGCAAATCCCCGCCTTATCTTAGCTCATTGGTCACCATAGCAACACCCACCCGTAGTATGCGCTCCAGCAGGTATATCTCACTGGTCATCCCCAAAGCCAACACCTCCTTTGGCCGCCATTCCTTCCAGTTCTCTGCTGCCAATGACTGGAACGAACTGCAAAAATCTCTGAAGCTGGAGACTCTTATCTCCCTCACTAACTTTAAGCATCAGTTGTCAGAGCACCTTACCGATCACTGCACCTGTACACAGCCCATCTGAAATTAGCCCACCCAACTACCTCATCCCCATATTGTTATTTATTTTGCTTATTTGCAACCCAGTATCTCTATTTGCACATCATCTCTTGCACATCTATCATTCCAGTGTTAATACTAAATTGTAATTATTTTGCACTATGTCCTATTTATTGCCTTACCTCCATAACTTGCTACATTTGCACACACTGTATATATATTTTCTGTTGTATTTTTGACTTTATGTTTTGTTTACCCCATATGTAACTCTGTGTTGTTGTTTTTATCGCACTGCTTTGCTTTATCTTGGCCAGGTCGCAGTTGTAAATGAGAACTTGTTCTCAACTGGCTTACCTGGTTAAATAAAGGTTAAATAAAAAATAAATAAAAAAATAGATGTTTCTGCTGTTCATTTTGGGCTCAATGATGACCCCTGGTGGTCATTCAATGTAAGCTGTTTCAGAGTAGGCATACTATCCCAGTCTGTAAAATGCAGGGTTGTTCAGAATAGAAACTCTCTCTCTCTCCAGTTACCCTGCCGTGTGTGAGTTTCTACAGACCAACAACTTGTTGTCGGTCATCAGAGCACATGAAGCGCAAGATTCTGGGTAAGAGAAGCCCTACTTCTTCTTTGGTTATTGACAAAACACTGTTATTCTTCACATGGCAAGTGACAGGGTGACAGTAAAGGACTCTAATTTAATGTATTATGTTTAAAACATTCACCTGTCTACCCCAGTGTGTGTTGATCCGGGGCTGGAGATGTGGGTTAAGTGTTTGGGGGGTGGGGATAGGGGTTGTTATGTCAACCAAAACAGCAGCATAAGGTTTCATAATCAAATCAGTCCATTTATAATCACAGCTATCCATAGTCAAGGCTAACCTTAACCACACAACAACCATATCTTTAACCCTACACCCAATCTATGTAATCCTAACCCTAACCCTAATCCTAATCTGTATTCCCTGACTGTGTCCCTGTTCAGGTACCGGATGTACAGAAAGAGTCAGACTACAGGCTTCCCCTCCCTCATCACCATCTTCTCAGCACCTAACTACCTGGACGTCTACAACAACAAAGGTTAGACGCGTACACGCACACACACACGCACACGTGTACACGCACACACACGCGTACACGCACACACGCGTACACGCACACACACACCAGTAGGCTATCAGTGTGTAACAGTCCTCTCTCATTCTCTCATAGCGGCGGTGCTGAAGTATGAGAACAATGTGATGAACATCCGTCAGTTCAACTGTTCCCCTCATCCCTACTGGCTGCCCAACTTCATGGACGTCTTCACCTGGTCCCTGCCCTTCGTTGGAGAGAAAGGTGGGAAAAACGACTAGACGTATTACAAACACCAGAATAATATGTTCTCTGAATATGTTCTCTCTCTTATTTTGTCTCTGTCTTTGCCTGTCTTTCTCTCTCTCTTTCTCTCGCTCATATTGACTGTGCCCCCTCTCTCTCTCTCTCTCTCTCTCTCTCTCTCTCTCTCTCTCTCTCTCTCTCTCTCTCTCTCTCTCTCTCTCTCTCTCTCTCTCTCTCTCTCTCTTTCTATCTTTCCACAGTGACAGAGATGCTAGTGAATGTTCTCAGTATCTGTTCAGATGATGAGCTCATGGAGAATGATGGAGAGGAAGAGGTCTATGATGGTAATCATACCTTTATAGAGCTTGCCAGCTTGTAGTCCTAAAAACCAATGAGTTACCTCTGGTCCGTTCAGGGGGAAAGAATAGGGTTTTAGGAAAAAATGCCAAAAATAAGGTCTTAGGTTAACACAGGTTTAGGAGATCTTATACGTGTTGATTGGTTGGTTCCAGTTCACTATTGTTATGTCAATATAACCTTCCTTTTCACGTTCTTTTGATTGGTGTCCTGTGTTTTACACCTCTGTGATTGGTTGCTTCCAGCCAATGCAGCGGCGGCTAGGAAAGAGGTGATCAGGAACAAGATCCGTGCCATCGGGAAGATGGCCAAAATGTTCCAAGTTTTACGGTGAGTGAGCTTCAGTGTGTGTGTGTCTGTGTGTGTGTGTGTGTGTCTGTGTGAACAATTGCGTAGGTCTCTGTGTATGAGCATATTTTTTTTGTATGTGTGTGCGCAGATGCATGTGAGAGTGTGTATGCTAGTGTGTGTGTGTCTGTGTGTTTTTAATCCTCTATGTGTGTGTGTATCTGTGTTTTAGGGAGGAGAGTGAGAACGTATTGACCCTGAAGGGACTGACACCCACTGGCATGCTGCCCAGCGGAGTTCTGTCAGGAGGCAAGCAGACTCTGCAGAGCGGTGAGTACACACACACACACACACACACACACACACACACACACACACACACACGTACACACACACACACACACACACACACACACACACACACTCACACACACATTCCCACTTTCTCACACACATTTGCATACACACACTATCTATATACACACACACTATCTATCTATCCACCCCTCTCTTTTCCTTCCTTTCCTTTCCTCTGTCACCCTCTCTCACTCTCTCTCTCTCTCTCTCTCTCTCTCTCTCTCTCTCTCTCTCCCTCTCTCTCTCTATCCCATGTTCGTCCTCTGTCACCCTCTCTCTCTCTCTCTCTCTCTCTCTCTCTCTCTCTCTCTCTCTCTCTCTCTCTCTCTCTCTCTCTCTCTCTCTGTCTCTTTATCTCTCTGTCTCTTTATCCCATGTTCATCCTCTGTCACCCTCTCTCTCTCTCCCTCTCTCTCTCTCTCTATCCCATGTTCGTCATCTGTTACTCACCACGTCAGTCAGTGTCACCCTCACCTCACTACTGCTGAGGAGTACTAATAGCCTGGTATGTGTGAGTGTGAGCTAACGCTAGCTACCAAACATGCTAACATGCTAACACCAAACGCCCTCTGCACTGAAGGCTGCAGTGCCGCTCTAAGGGTTTTGCATGAATAACCCTCACCCTCCTCCCTCTTTCTCTCTCCCTCACTTTCTCCTTCACTCTCTATCTTTCTCACACTCTCACTCCCTCTCTCTCTTTCTCTCTTTCTCTCCATCCTCAGCTACCATTGAGGCCATTGAAGCCATCGATCCTGTTGAGGACGCAGAAGGTAAATTCCACTCATGCATCAACAATGAGAGTAAGCGAGTGAGTGTGTGAGAGAATGAAAGAGGTTGAGAAAGAGGCGGATGAGGCATGGCGATCCATCTACGCCATACACTTACCCACAATGCATTGAGCTCTTCTAACAGCACAGCTCATGGTGAAGCCTGACTGCTCTTATTCTTTCTCCTCACGCACGCACGCGCGCACGCACGCGCGCGCGCGCACGCACACACACACACACACACACACACACACACACACACACACACACACACACACACACACACACACACACACACACACAGACACACAGACACACACACACTGCCCTCTACACACTCCACACACAAACACATACACACTCCCCTCTATATATTCCCCACACACACACTCCCCTCTACACACTCCTCACACACACACACACACACACACACACACACACACACACACACACACACACACACTCCCCTCTACACACTCCTCACACACACACACAAACACACAAACGGTAAAACAGTGGCTAAACATGAGTGTGTATCGGCTGGGGGAGGACTCTGATCCTATGATAACTCTAACATCGTCCCTACACAATGACATCATCCCTACACAACCTCTGCTATTTGCTTTCGGTACAATAACATGTGCTGTGTGGAGCCTGTGGAGTTTTGCATTGGAAAAGTGAGGTTCCATGATGATACACATTGTTAACACATGAACACTACAATCTTTATGTAGACTGTCAGTCGCTTGTAGGCTACTGTTGAATCTTGATACTTATAAGTCTGGAAGAATAGGGATTGTTAGTGTGTAAATTATGTCTGTAAGTGTTCAGTATATTTTGTTTGTGTGCTCTGTTTGTACTGGCCTAGCTGTTGTGTGTATTTATAAGGCTTGTGTGTAGTAACTAGTAGGGTTGGGCGGTATCCAGATTTTCATATCGTCATACCGTCCTTTCTCATCCCGGGATATACGGTATTACCGGTTTAATACACAAGGGGGTGCCAAAAAAAGCTAAAAAGCCCATTGAGTGTCTATTACCAGAATGCTAACAAAATTAGCACAGGTAATAGCGAATTTCCATGGAGGCTGCTAGCTAAATATGCTAACGAGCGCAAACAAAAATAAATTAATTGCAAAGAAAGGCAATCCAGCTCATAAAGGTATACATACAGTGCATTCGGAAAGTATTCAGACCCCTTGACTTTTTTCACATTTTGTTACGTTACAGCCTTATTCTAAAATTAATTAAATAAATAAAAATCCTCCTCAATCTACACACAGACTATTTGCATTGACCCCCCCCCCTTTTCTTTACGCTGCTGCTACTCGCTGTTTATTATCTATGCATAGTCACTTTACCCCTACCTACATGTACATATTACCTCAATTACCTCGACTAACATGTACTATTTTTTTACATTTTAGTCATTTAGCAGACGCTCTTATCCAGAGCGACTTACAGTTAGTGAGTGCATACATTTTTTCATCCCCCCGCACATTGACTCGGTACCGGTAACCCCTGTATATAGCCTCTTTATTGTTATTTTATTGTTGCTCTTTTATTTTTTACTTAGTTTATTTAGTAAATCTTTTTCTTAACTCTTATTTGTCTTAAAACTGCATTGTTGGTTAAGGACTTGTAAGTAAGCATTTCACGGTAAGGTCTACACCTGTTGTATTCGGCACATGTGACAAATGAAATGTGATTTGATTTGATTTGAATACCCCATAATGACAAAGCGAAAACTGGTTTTTAGAAATGTTTGCAAATGTTTTCAAAATAAAAAACGGAAATACCGGATTTACATAAGTATTCAGACCCTTTGCTATGAGACTCAAAATTGAGCTCAGGCGCATCCTGTTTCCATTGATCATCCTTGCAATGTTTCTACAACTTGATTGGAGTCCACCTGTGGTAAATTAAATTGATTGGACATGATTTGGAAAGGCACACATCTGTCTATATGAGGTCCCACAGTTGACAGTGCATGTCAGAGCAAACACCAAGCCATGAGGTCGAATAAATTGTCAATAGAGCTCCAAGACAGGATTGTGTCGAGGCACAGATCTGGGGAAGGGTACCAAAAAATTTCTGCAGGATTGAAGGTCCCCAAGGACACAGTGGCCTCCATCACACTGACAGAGCTCCAGAGTTCCTCTATGGAGATGGGAGAACCTACCAGAAAGACAACCATCTCTGCAGCACTCCACCAATCAGGCTTTTACGGTAGAGTGGCCAGACGGAAGCCACTCCTCAGTAAAAGGCACATAACAGCCCGCTTGGAGTTTGCCAAAAGGCACCTAAAGAACTCTGACCATGAGAAACAAGATTCTCTGGTCTGATGAAACCAAGATTGAACTCTTTGGCCTGAATGCCAAGCATCACATCTGGAGGAAACCTGGCGCCATCCCTACGGTGAAGCATGGTGGTGGCAGAATCATGCTGTGGAGATGTTGTTCAGCGGCAGGGACTGGGAGACTAGTCAGGATCGAGGGAAAGATGAACGGAGCAAAGTACAGAGAGATCCTTGATGTAAACCTGCTCCAGAGCACTCAGGACCTCAGACTGGGGCGAGGATTCACCTTCCAACAGGACAACAACCCTAAGCACACAGCCAAGACAACGCAGGAGTGGCTTCAGGACAAGTCTCTGAATGTCCTTGAGTGGCCCAGCCAGAGCCCGGACTTGAACCTGATCTAACATCTCTGGAGAGACCTGAAAATAGCTGTGCAGCGACTCTCCCCATCTAACCTGACAGAGCTTGAGAGGATCTGTAGAGAAGAATGGGAGAAACTCCCCAAATACAGGTGTGCCAAGCTTGTAGCGTCATACCCAAGAAGAATCGAGGCTGTAATCACTGCCAAAGGTGCTTCAACAAAGTATTGAGTAAAGAGTCTGAATACTTATGTAAATGTCATATTTAAGTTTTTTATTTTTAATACATTTGCAAAAATGTCTAAAATCAAGATAGCAGCTGTACAGACTTCTCAAACATGGCAGAAAGCTAACACAACATGATGCCCGTCTCCTTATTAATTCAGCCACTTACTGAGATAATGCAACCCTTAACTTTAACTTGCTAGTTAATGCAGAATGCTGCGTTTTTCACACAGAAACAATATAAAACGCATAAGAAATATCTTTCTGCATTTTGTAAACGCAGATCTAAAATGCTTCTTATTGTAATTTCTGCTCGGTATCAGACTAATGTTGTGCTTCAGTTGCACTTCTCCACTCGGATGACAGAGCTCTGACTGATGTGTAGCTACTTTTCTCTGGTACTTTTCCGTTTAGACTGCTTTTCTCCGGTATAATACAAGATTAAGTTTAAGCAAAACATTAGGAAATGTAGCTGGCTATATTCTTTCTATGATAAACATTAGAAATATGATGGCCATGCATCGTTTTTCCAAAAAAGACCTTGCTTTTTCAGTGTAAGCTCATTTACTTGTGCGGCTGCCAGACAAATAGCGTTACACTTCTGTTGTCATCTGATAAAAATTAAGCTATTTTCTGCCGAATGTGTTGCACTAATGTATACTGAACTAAAATATAAATGCAACTTGCAACAATTTCAACTACTTTACTGAGTTACAGTTCATATAAGAAAATCAGTCAATTGAAATACATTCATTAGGCCCTAATCTATGGATTTCACATGACTGGGCAGGGGCGTAGCCATGGGTGGGCCTGGGAGGGCATAGGGCCACCCACTTGGGAGCCAGGCTCAGCTAATCAGTATGAGTTTTTCCCCACAAAAAGGCTTTATTACAGACAGAAATACTCCTCCGTTTTATAAGCTGTCCGGGTGGCTGGTCTCAGATGATCCCACAGGTGTAGAAGCTGGATGTGGAGGTCATGGGCTGGCGTGGTTACACGTGGTCTGCGGTTGTGAGGCCGGTTGGACGTACTGCCAAATTCTCTAAAACGACGTTGGACACAACTTATGCTAGATAAATTAACATTAAATTCTCTGGCAACAGCTCTGGTGGACATTCCTGCAGTCAGTATGCCAATTGTGCGCTCCCTCAAAATGTAGACATCTGTGGCATTGTGTTGTGACAAAACTGCACATTTTAGTGGCCTTTTATTGTCCCCAGCACAAGGTGCACCTGTGTAATGATCATGCTGTTTAATCAGCTTCTTGATATGCCAAACCTGTCAGGTGGATGGATTATCTTGGCAAAGGAGAAATGCTCACTAACAGGGATGTAAACAAATATGTGCACAAAATTTGAGAGAAATAAGCTTTTTGTGTGTCTAGAAAATTTCAGGGATCTTTTATTTCATCTCATGAAACATGCTATAGTGCTATAAAGAACACTTTCCTAAGGTTCTATAAAGAACGTGAGTCATAAATAACCGTCACTGGCCATAGTCATATTTAACATGTAATGGCATAACACAACTGATAGACTGGAATGACACTCTCAATCACGGTTGAAACGGAGCTGTGAGCAAACCAAGCTCCAAAATATTCGAATGAGCCGACGCCCCTACATTTTAATTGTCACTAAAAGAGGAAAGAACCCTTTTCTGAACTGCAAAGAACTACTGAATGGCTCAAACAATTCTTTGAGTCATTATGGTCCCACATAGAACCATCACGCTTCCCAAAGAACACTCATTTCTTAGTGTGTAGCAACTGCATTGTAACTACATTGTATGTGTGTATTACATGTGTGTGTAATTGTGTTGTGATCTGTCTCCCCAGCGATCCGAGGCTTCTCTCCTCAACATAAGATCAATAGCTTTGCGGAGGCCAAGGGTCTGGACCGGATCAACGAGCGCATGCCCCCCCGCCGTGACGCCGTCAACAGTGTGGGTCTGTCCATGGGCCGTATGAACATGGGGGAACCCAACGGCACTGACAACAACAGCAATATACAGGGATGAGGCACACACACACACATTTAAACACTAATTCATACACACTCTGAAACACACACATAGATATGAAGTACATACACAAACATACACACATTTACATTTACATTTTAGTCATTTAGCAGATGCTCTTATCCAGAGCGACTTACAGTTAGTGAGTGCATACATTTTTTTCTTCATACATTTGACTTACACATACTCACAAATACACACTTACGCTTAAATACACTTGATTTAAACATAAAGTACACACACATACAGTTGAAGTCGGAAGTTTACATACACTTAGGTTGGAGTCATTAAAACTTGTTTTTCAACCACTCCACACATTTCTTGTTAACAAACTATAGTTTTGGCAAGTCGGTTAGGATATCTACTTTATGCATGACACAAGTAATTTTTCCAACAATTGTTTACAGATAGGTTATTTCACTTATAATTCACTGTATCACAATTCCAGTGGGTCAGAAGTTTATGTACAATACGTTGACTGTGCCTTTAAACAGCTTGGAAAATTCAAGAAAATGATGTCAAGGCTTTAGAAGCTTCTGATTGGCTAATTGACATAATTTGAGTCAATTGGAGGTGTACCTGTGGATGTATTTCAAGGCCTACCTCAAACTCAGTGCCTCTTTGCTTGACATTATGGGAAAATCAAAAGAAATCAGCCAAGACCTCAGAAAAAGAATGGTAGACCTCCACAAGTCTTGTTCATCCTTGGGAGCAATTTCCAAACGCCTGAAGGTACCACGTTCATCTGTACAAACAATAGTACGCAAGTATAAACACCATGGGACCACGCAGCCGTCATACCGCTCAGGAAGGAGACGCAGTCTGTCTCCTAGAGATGAACGTACTTTGGTGCGAAAAGTGCAAATCAATCCCAGAACAACAGCAAAGGACCTTGTGAAGATGCTGGAGGAAACAGGTACAAAAGTATCTATATCCACAGTAAAACGAGTCCTATATCGACATAACCTGAAAGGCCGCTCAGCAAGGAAGAAGCCACTGCTCCAAAACCGCCATAAAAAAGCCAGACTACGGTTTGCGACTGCACATGGGGACAAAGATCGTACTTTTTGGAGAAATGTCCTCTGGTCTGATGAAACAAAAATAGAACTGTTTGGCCATAATGACCATTGTTATGTTTGGAGGAAAAAGGGGGTGGCTTGCAAGCCGAAGAACACCATCCCAACCGTGAAGCACGGGGGTGGCAGCATCATGCTGTGGGGGTGCTTTGCTGCAGGAGGGACTGGTGCACTTCACAAAATAGATGGCATCATGAGGAAGGAAAATTATGTGGATATATTGAAGCAACATCTCAAGACATCAGTCAGGAAGTTAAAGCTTGATCGCAAATGGGTCTTCCAAATGGACAATGACCCCAAGCATACTTCCAAAGTTGTGGCAAAATGGCTTAAGGACAACAAAGTCAAGGTATTGGAGTGGCCATCACAAAGCCCTGACCTCAATCCTATAGAAAATGTGTGGGAAGAACTGAAAAAGTGTGTGCGAGCAAGGAGGCCTACAAACCTGACTCAGTTACATCAGCTCTGTCAGGAGGAATGGGCCAAAATTCACCCAACTTATTGTGGGAAGCTTGTGGTAGGCTACCCGAAACGTTTCACCCAAGTTAAACAATTTAAAGGCAATGCTACCAAATACTAATTGAGTGTATGTAAACTTCTGACCCACTGGGAATGTGATGAAAGAAATAAAAGCTGACATTTCACATTCTTAAAATAAAGTGGTGATCCTAACTGACCTAAAACAGGGAATTTTTACTAGGATTAAATGTCAGGAATTGTGAAAAACTGAGTTTAAATGTATTTGGCTATGGTGTATCTAAACTTCCGACTTCAACTGTACTTATACATACACTTAAACACAAAACATACAGGACACACAAGTCAACATATACCCTTATACAGTGATGGTACACACATCATCCTCCTCCTCCCCCTACCCCGTCCTGTTGCTGCCCAGCCCATCTCTCCACCAGTGTGGCAAGACTGTGCCATGGATGGTTGATGCGTCCTACTGGACAAACTGTACTGCAGGTTCCATCACTACCTGACCTGGTCACACACACTACTGCAGGCCCCTGACCTGACCACCTGACCGCACCACACTACTGCAGGCCCCTGACCTGACCACCTGACCGCACCACACTACTGCAGGCCCCTGACCTGACCACCTGACCGCACCACACTACTGCAGGCCCCTGACCTGACCACCTGACCGCACCACACTACTGCAGGCCCCTGACCTGACCACCTGACCGCACCACACTACTGCAGGCCCCTGACCTGACCACCTGACCGCACCACACTACGGAACACTCTACTGGAAGTTCTGGAACACTCCAATGCAAAACAAAGAGCTACTGTTCTGTTCTCATTGTGTAGTGGGGGTGACTGGGTGACAGATGTTACCTTTCTGTTGTGTTGGGGGCAGAGGGAGGGGGGTGGGGGGGATTGGGGAGGGGAGGCATGGGGTGAGAGGTCAACGGGGGCTGAGGTGGCATGCGGGAGAGGGACTTTTTCAGTTTCCTCTTCTCATTTTAAAACAGGAAGTTGTGTTGTCAGCCCGGTTGGTGGTTTACTTCATTAACTTTATTTTATAAGATAGCTAGATAGATAGAGAGATGGACTGGATGGTTGTCATGACGTCCATGGGAGTTTATTTGTGTGTGCTTGTGTCTGCGTTTGCGATTGTGTGAGTGAATGTGTTGTCTGTACGGGTGAAATTTTAATGGCATTTTCATATGCAAACATACAAGGTTGTGCTATCAAACATATTTTGCTACTAGTACTATATGACAATAACAGGACATTGAAATGAAGCATATTATTTATTAACTTCAAGGAAAAGACAATGTTGTCAGAAGGTTAAAATTGCAGTCTTATTACTTGAGTGTTTTCTCTCGATCTTATTTTATAAGCCAATATGCTCCACTGGTCAGTTAGTCAGAACTGAGGTGTGTGACCCACCGTTAATTCACACAGAGTTCACAGTACACTCAATACACCCCAGGCAAACGCTGCCTCTAAAGTCAGATAAGTAAAACTGACCTTACATCAGTTTTAGGGGCGACGTCTGTCTATTCCAATCTTATGTTCTATTGCTGCCAAAACTGATCTTATTTCACATTTAAGGGCAACTTTTTACCACTTTTACCTATTCCACTTGCTGGGACTAGCTACACTTTTTATGTTATATTGCTGCCAAGTCAATAATAGAAATAGAAAGCATAGAATGGACACCTGTAACAGAGATTGACATTTTGAAATAATTTTGAAATGTTTTGCTGGCATGCAATCAGAATCAGCAATGAGTGAAGTCCATTCTATGCGTTCCATTTCTATGGTGTCCTCTTAATTTGCTGTCCAGTAGCCTATAACCTGAGCTGGCTGCACTGGAGGAAGTCCCTATACTGTATATGATGTTGTGTTCTACCTTGAAATGAAGTGTTTTTGGCTGAGTGTGAGCAGTGGCTAACAGAAGTCAACAGAAGGTTATTTATTTGTAAAGCATTTATAAACGCATCAGTGCATGCAGTTAAGTTATTTGATAATAATAATAATAATAATGTGAAATTTGATTTGTGCCGTGTTTCAGTATGGTAAATTCATTTTTTCTTGCTTCGAATTAACTAAAGGATAATATTTATTTAGTAAAACGTTTATTTTGTAATTTTTGTTATTTTTTGTGTGATTTTGTTATTGTTATTATTATGTTTTTCATGACTGTATTATGAGTTCATTTATTGTTTTATTTTGATGCTGTACAGAATGGAAGCTTGTATGAGGTGAAATGCATTGTGACTCTATCTCTCCTCTCTTCTCTGTTGATGTACAGGAGTTGCTTTTAAACCTACAATAGCGTGAATGAATGACCATGCTATAAAGAGACAGACTTCCATTCAGGCAGCCAAAGCATGATTGCATGCTAAACTCATCTGTAAAAGCAGACACAGTTACAGAATTTTTGTCTCTCACATTTCAAAGGAAAAATGTACTCTCTAAATTATATTCTTGTTATTTAATATTATTATTATTCTATTTATAATTAACATTATTCTTAAGCTCTCTGCTGGTTGCTCTCACGTTTTGCTGATCCTTGTTTGGTCTCATTGTGCTTTATTTTGAGAGGTGAACTTACTGGAGACCTCGTGCCATGTAGTTTGTGCCATGGCTCTCTCTCTCTCTCGGACTCCCTTATCACACACACTGTAAGCATGCCCCATGGGACAAACCACTTTTTTTACTCTTGAATAAAATATGCATGAACCTTTGGCTTTGACTACCTTTATTTCCTCCGTCGGTCACAGACACACACGCACACACACCACATATACACTGAGTATACCAAACATTAGGAACACCTTCCTAACATTGAGTTGACTCCAATGCTTCCCACAGTTGTGTCAAGTTGGCTGGATGTCCTTTGGGTGGTGGACCATTCTTGATACACACAGGAAACTGTTGAGCCTGAAAAACTCAGCAGCGTTGCAGTTCTTGACACAAACATTTTACATTTTTACATTTTAGTCATTTAGCAGACGCTCTTATCCAGAGCGACTTACAGTTAGTGAGTGCATACATTATATATTTTTATTTTTTCATACTGGCCCCCCGTGGGAATCGAACCCACAACCCTGGCGTTGCAAACGCCATGCTCTACCAACTGAGCTACAAACCGGTGCGCCTGGCACCTACTACTATACCCAGTTCAAAGGCACTTAAATATTTTGTCTTGCCCATTCACCCTCTGAATGGCACACACATCCACGTCTCAATTGTCTCTAGGCTTAAAAATCCTTCTTTAACCTGTCTCCTCCCCTTCATTTACGCTAATTGAAGTGGATTTAACAAGGGATATCAATAAGGGATCATAGCTTTCACCTGGTCAGTCTATGTCATGGAAAGAGCAGGTGTTCTTAATGTTTTGTACACTCAGTGTATGTTCTCTAATTGCCGTCTGATGGAGAACGCTCCCTCAGTAGATCACACACAATAACTGCAACTGTTATCTATTACAGTACATGCCTCTTCCACCACTCCCTGTTCCACTACTGTTATATATTACAGTACATGCCTCTTCCACCACTCCCTGTTCCACTACTGTTATATATTACAGTACGTGCCTCTTCCACCACTCCCTGTTCCACTACTGTTATATATTACAGTACATGCCTCTTCCACCACTCCCTGTTCCATTACTGTTATCTATTACAGTACATGCCTCTTCCACCACTCCCTGTTCCATTACTGTTATATATTACAGTACATGCCTCTTCCACCACTCCCTGTTCCATTACTGTTATCTATTACAGTACATGCCTCTTCCACCACTCCCTGTTCCACTACTGTTATATATTACAGTACATGCCTCTTCCACCACTCCCTGTTCCACTACTGTTATCTATTACAGTACATGCCTCTTCCACCCCTCCCTGTTCCACTACTGTTACCTATTACAGTACATGCCTCTTCCACCACTCCCTGTTCCACTACTGTTACCTATTACAGTACATGCCTCTTCCACCACTCCCTGTTCCACTACTGTTATCTATTACAGTACTGGACTAAGCAACTGGACTAAGGAGACTGTAGCTCTATTGAAAATCACTCTTCCTGGCTCTTCCACAAATGTTTCCAGGCATGATGTGGATGGGGTCCACTCCATCCAGGGAATACATTTTAATTTGATTCATGAATTGAAAAGTGCCTGTTATTTTCTGTAATATCTTTAGGCTACCTAGGCCAGGATTCCACACCTGGATAGGGACCGTGACTTGCAGTGCTGTGCAGTGATGTGCTGTGCTGTGTAATAACACTGTAATAAGGTTTGAGTGGACTTGAGAGAGGTGGGTTAACTGAAACTCGTTACATCACCTCCCCAACAGGTTATCACAAGAACACATACTGTATGGTTCATCAGACATGTGGCAGTTGTACAGTGTTTTTAAACAGGGAAAAGTCTGGTTATAAAAACTTCCTCCTACGCTTACACCCATGCCTCTTCCACCACTCCCTGTTCCACTATTGTTATCTATTACAGTACATGCCTCTTCCACCACTCCTTGTTCCACTACTGTTACCTATTACAGTACATGCCTCTTCCACCACTCCCTGTTCCACTACTGTTATATATTACAGTACATGCCTCTTCCACCACTCCCTGTTCCATTACTGTTATCAATTACAGTACATGCCTCTTCCACCACTCCCTGTTCCACTACTGTTACCTATTACAGTACATGCCTCTTCCACCCCTCCTTGTTCCACTACTGTTACCTATTACAGTACATGCCTCTTCCACCACTCCCTGTTCCACTACTGTTATCTATTACAGTACATGCCTCTTCCACCACTCCCTGTTCCATTACTGTTATCTATTACAGTACATGCCTCTTCCACCACTCCCTGTTCCATTACTGTTATATATTACAGTACATGCCTCTTCCACCACTCCCTGTTCCACTACTGTTACCTATTACAGTACATGCCTCTTCCACCACTCCCTGTTCCACTACTGTTATATATTACAGTACATGCCTCTTCCACCACTCCCTGTTCCACTACTGTTACCTATTACAGTACATGCCTCTTCCACCACTCCCTGTTCCACTACTGTTACATATTACAGTACATGCCTCTTCCACCACTCCCTGTTCCACTACTGTTATATATTACAGTATGTGCATCTTCCACCCCTCCCTGTTCCACTACTGTTACATATTACAGTACATGCCTCTTCCACCACTCCCTGTTCCATTACTGTTATCTATTACAGTACATGCCTCTTCCACCACTCCCTGTTCCACTACTGTTATCTATTACAGTATGTGCATCTTCCACCCCTCCCTGTTCCACTACTGTTACATATTACAGTACATGCCTCTTCCACCACTCCTTGTTCCACTACTGTTACCTATTATAGTTCAGCAACGCCTCTGTGTGGAATGTATTATGTTTGTTTGCACATGCTTTAAATCTCCCTTCCTATTGTGGTGTCTCAAAATATGTTGCTAATTATGCTGTGATGATAAGAAGTCCGCTTACACTGTACTTTGATTATAAAGGTTTATTGTATCAAAGATCACAGTATCAATTTACAGACATCTGCAGATATCTGGAGAACAACGGCCCAATCTGTTAATATGTTGTTTTTCTCCTTCTTTGTTTAAGACATGGTATTTATATCCTATGTGACATAGTATGGCGTGATTTTAATAAACCAATCCCCGGCTTTCACATATCTCCAAATGTGCTCTATTCCAAGAAACCTATGTAGCAATGCTTTTCCAAATGCTTCAGCAAAGCAGAGTAAAGTTCATCTATTACACCATTTGCAAACATCAGCAAAATCAATAGACCTTCAGACACTACATATTTCCCCCCTTCGAGACTAATTAAGTCTCGAAAACAAAAAGAATAGGATTATGACAAATAACTATTTTTGTTCTTGAGTAACTTCAGCAATAAACCATAATTTATGGAGAGTAAACACATGTTTATATAGACACATTTTTGTATGGGGTGTAAATAAATTGTTATGGAGTGTAAGAGCGAAAAACCTGTCTGGCAGCTTTCATTCCAAATATCCATCAGTCAATCAAGACAGGAAAATTCTCTCACGGCCCCTCTGCCCTAGGCGACCACCTAAGTACTCCAGATCAATTCATAAATCTTTATCAATGCATTTTAAGCTATGATGCAATTGAATACACATGAAAACCTCAGCAAACAAAATACAATCAAAAATGTCCACATTCAGGCTGGTCGACCCATCGGACCCTCCTGTGGATTCTCTCTGTCCCTGCCTAGACCCAATATCCCTAAGCTTCAACGAAATAAACAAAAACATCTGAGGTCCCCACATGTACCCAACAACAGAAAACATAATTATTAAAAAATTAATACAGAAAGAATATAACACTGGAATGTAGTCCACTACACTGCAGCTCCTCCACAGTGTCGACTTTCAATGCGACGTCGATGATGGAATCTGAACATTTCCACACCTTCCTTGTTCCACTTCCTCCAGTCCATTCATATTGTCCATGTTTGAGTATTTGAATCCCTCTACATATTCCCCCATAAGCTTCTGGAAGAAAAGAAAAGACCAAACAGTATCTTTTGCAAAACAACACATTCAAATTAAAACATCAATATCAGCAATAATATAAGAATGATATATAAGATTATATATAAAATGAATCACATTCCATTTCCCCCCTTTGATTCATAAGAAAATACTAAATATCACAATAATATAATTATCCCACAATCAGATATTCCAAATTTCCTAGAGTTATTTCAACCCTAGTTTTCATAACATTTTAATCTGACTTTTTTCCAAATTTTTATTTTATTTTTATTTTTTCAAAAACCATTTCACTGATTTATTCACAAAACTCTTTCCCATTTTCTGAGGACATTAAATCGGGAAATTCCCACCTGCTTATGACTTCTTTACACAAGAACTTTGCAACCGACTGAGCATCTTTTAGCTTAGTTGGACATCTTATGCACCTCTTGGTATATGAATGTAACCAAGAATATCAGTCACACATTTTTCAGACAGATTGTGCACCTACCTATGACATAGTCAACCTATTCAAGAAAATATGGTTCCCAAAATCATACTCCTTTGAGATTATTCTAATCTCCCCTCTTGCAACATTAGCTAACCCATAACTTCCTAAATCATCATGGTTTCTCCAAAACAATAATTGATTGCTACTCTAAGGATTTTTTTTTTCATTGTCTTCAAAACCCTTCCTTTCGAAAGTCCTTCAATTTATGGTTCAATCCCTTGGATTGCTTCATCTTTCAATGGATACTGATTCTTCCAAGGAGGTCTGGCTCCTCGTCGAAGTTCAACTTTCACCTCAATTGAGCTGATTTCACAAATCCAATATCAGTACTACTTTGATATCACAAACATTCTTGAACTTTTTGCAACATCTTCTCTTTCATAGGGTCTGAATCCATCTTCACACTGCAAATAGATTAATCTGTCATCCATACAGCTTGTGGCTCTCCTTGTCCTTGAGCCGAAATCATGATTTTGAAAAATCGATGATCTTCACTCCTCCAAATCCCTGTCCTAATTAGTTGATTTCACATAGTGAGATGTGTAACCTCTTCAGGCTGAACACAGATAAAAGCAGTTCCGCTATCCATCATCACTTCCCATAGTCCATTGTTTATTTTCACTTCAATTGTTGGGTCTTTTTCCCTAACTGGTGCTACAAGCTGAAACCCCACTTTCGGATCTTCTAGGCACCCCTAGAATCCTTGCTCATATAAGGGTTCACCTGTCCTCCAGATGATCTTCACTTGCTCCTGTATCTTCCTCTGAAATTCTTTCTTTCCAGAAACTATCTATGGATATGAAACAACTTGTACCACTAGTTGTGGCTGGTACAATTGCAGTTGACCTGGTTCGGTTGAAGCTGTGGCAGTGATTGTTGATTTGGTTTACACTGATTCTGCATAACCAGAGCTTGTTTCTTCTCCTTCTTATTCTCCACCAGTTGTATTTGATTGAGTTTTCTGAGAGTTTCTTGGTCCTGTTCTTTCTGGTTGTGTTCCTTTTTCTGGTACAGATCCACTTGATGGGCTATATGATCTGTATAGACACCTTTTGTCATGCTCCCAAGTCCAACCACCTCTGCCAGTTTGCTCCTTACTGGTGAGGGCAGTCCCATCTGTAGTTTAGCTCTCAATATTGACTGCTCAATTTGACTCACATCTGGATCATTTCCGGTAATATTTCTCCACACTTGATGAACTCTTGACACATAGGCTCTCTGATTTTCTTGTTGTCCTAGTGGGTCAATCAGAATGTTGTCAGGATGCACATTTATTGGAAACGTATCTTTCAGTGCTCTCCACAGCCGATTTCTACTTGCAGCCAACAATTCAGGGTCGTTCACTGCAGTCCCCACATATCTATGAAGTCCAGCTCTCTGAAAAATGTATTCCATGCCTGGAATCCCAAGGAGATTAGCCAAAAGTCTCTTAATGTCTCCTATGGCAGACTGTGTTCCCACCGTAATTTCTTCCAACTTTGAAATCCAAGGATATGCTCCATCTTGAAGAGTAGGCAGCTTCTCAAGTATATCTGACATATCGGTATTCTGCAAAGGCTTATATTCTAGGTTTTGTCCTCGAATGATCACTGGCATCATCTTCTTACTTGTGCTCCCTTGTCTTGGCCTCAATGTATACTTCTTCTCCAATTCTTGGGATCCTTTTCAGCATTTTTTTCTTCTGTATCTTCAGCTTCTTGAGTTGTTCTTCCAGCTCTCTTACTTCTTCTAAATTATTGGCCAGGTATGATACGCATCGGTCTATATCTCTTTCTATTTCTTCTGTGCTAATCATTGTAGGATAAAATCCTCTTGAATATGAAGCACCTTTAATCTCCAAATCTTTATCGCTTTCTCCATCTTCACTTTCATCAGAGATCGAATCTCTAGTATCCTTCTTCTTCCTTCAACTTCCATCACCCCTTCTTTCCTCTCTTGCCAACTTCCTTCTGATCACAGAGTCATATCCACCCTTGATCTCTTCTCAGTCACTCTGATCATCATCATCATCATCTTCTTCAAGTTCCATCCTCCTGAACCTCACTCCACCCTTAGTTTCCAGACATCTCGTTTTCTTCCTACTTTTGGAGTTTGGATTCATCTTTATGGTCGTTTCTGCTTGTCCTCTCTCTTTTATTCGTTCATCTTCATCTCTGATGCAATAATCACCCTCCTGAATGATCACTGGAAGCTGAGGATAGACGTCCTTAAACTTGACTTCTTTCTCATAAGGTGGGGGTGTTTTTGCTGAATCCATATGTGAGAAAGGTGTATTGACTTCTGCCATTAGTTTTTCTGTCACCTTCACCTCTTTTGCCATTTTCTCTGTACCTCTGTCTCTCTTATCTTTTGTATCTTTTATCAGTTTTTGTTCTTCATTTTCAAACAGCTTAAGAACACCCAGCTCTCTTTGTCTCTTTTCTTTACGTTGTTGTCCTTTTTTTTCCTTCTTTTGATCTGCCTTATATGTGGATACAAGCACTTGCATTATCTTGATGACGTCTGGGTTAAGAGTCCCTTCCACTGGCCATGGTTGTTCAATGTCAGGCCAACGTTTATTCAATTTTTCAGATAATCTTGCAATACCATTAACTAGAGGATTACTATTCTGTACTACATCAAGAGGAGTAATTGCTTTTGTAGTTTTGATGTCCTTTTTCCCCATTGTAACGACTCTGTTATATGTTTCCCCTTTATTTTTATTTTTTTTAAAGTAAAAATAGTTAATTAATCAATTAATCAATTAATTAATCAATATATCAATTTATTTTATGAATTTATTTTACCAAATTATTGATTAGTGGCAATCTTACCACATCTGATCAGGAAAAGTAAAGGAAAGTAGTCAACTTCAGAGCAATCCAAAAAGAAAAGACCTGTAATCCAGCAACACTACAGCACTCATAACCCAATTGCTTAATAAGCACCCAATTACCTTAATTTTACAGAATAATGTCAATGCTGGATTTCCAACACAACTCTAATCAAAACAAGTCATTCACAAAAACTCTAATGTGCAATTATCAATTACATCAATTCATCAGTCTGTTGCCAAGTTCCTGCAAAATGGTCACAACATGAAATATCCTATGTATACACAATGTATGTATTATATCCTGTAAGGGAAAGTAGGTTTTGTGGATAAGAACAGTACTGGCCTTGATTGGACTGGATTGTTGTCGCTTGATGTACTGGTCAGCACCTCCTCTCTCTCTCTCTATCTCCTCCTTCTCATCGTCTCTCACATGACAGAAGAACAAAGAAACAGACAATAATTTAGTATTTTATGCATACTTATGTTCACATTCACGCTAAGAAATAAGCAAACAGCTTAACTCAGGAATATTATAATAGCGCAATAACGTTTTATTTTATTAATTTATTTTATTATTATTATTTTTTAATCCATCAACATATCTCTCATTTATCAATTCAATCAAATAGTTTCATAGTTAAACACCAGCCACTTATCAAACAGAATACCTTAAGTCTCTCTCTCCCTCTCTACTCTGTCTACATGTCACAGCAGCTCAGTGAAGCAGGGGAGTGGCATATTTGCTCTACGTAACTCTAAACACATAAAATCCCACGCGTGCGTAGTTCATTCACCAGTGCGATTTCAGAGTGAACAGAACTCTCCTAAAAAGCTCTCTCCCAGCTAAGCAACAGAGTAGACAGACCAGCTATCGCTCCGTTCTCTCCCCCTTTGACAAACAATAACACTTAACAGAGCTCACAAACGAACACGAAAACATAGAACATAGAACACAAATCCTACTTCCAAGTTTGTTATCTGCACTTATCCTAATCTGCAGATTTAAAGTTATGTTGTTATCAATTACAAAACATCTCTATACACTCTTAAAAAAGTCCTCCCTATAGGCTCATGATTAGTTAGTAAACGTTCTCTTTTTATAGAGACTCATAAGATTTTTAAACTTAATGTCCTTCCAGGGGGCTCATATATAGTTAACAATTATTAACGTTCTCACAAACGGAGACTCATAAGATTTTTTAACCTTAACTTCCTTCTAGGGGGCTTATATTTCCTTATGAAAACAAAAATCCCTGTTCTCAACCAAAACATATATATATATCTCTAACATAGATCTTATCCTAACATGAGTCGACACACAGCTGGCACACATCAGATGTACAGACATGCAGCGGCTCTCTCTCTGTCTCACACACACACGCAGGCTCCGTTCCTCTCATACACACACGCATACACAGTTTAAACAAGAATGCATCCGTTCATACAATAAAATAAGCATGCTACCGCCGTTCCTATTTTCCTTTATATTCCTTCCTAAATTTCTGCTACCTCAGGTTGTAGACATTCAATGAGAGGATTACTTCAGACAAATACTTTGTCAAATAGATTCTGAGAGGTAACATACAATTGAATATATCTTCTACAATCTGCAGTTCCCAGAACTGACTTGAGAGTTAATCTAATAACTATCAAGATTCATGGCCCATCATATTGATCGCCTTGTTTCAAGGGCTTCCTGTCATGATTTAACTGGATTAGAACCCAAATGCAGACAAGTACACCAAGCCAGAGAAGGTTTAACAGGTTTATTTACAATGTTCCAAAAGTCCAGGTTTCCAATAATAGGGGAAGAGCAAGTCCAGGTTACAGGGAGGGTAACAGATCCAGGTCAGGGCAGGTGTGGTACCGTAATGTCCTAGTGTCCGTGGTGAGTCCAAAAGGAAGGTCCGGTAGTGGGGAGCAGAATGGTGGTGGCAGGAGTGAAGCGGAGGCAGAAGTCAGGTTCCCATAATCTGTGGCACAGGAGAAAAGTAAATAGAACAGGCCAAAAACACAAAGAGCGAAAACAAACAGGTTGAGTCGGCAGCGAGACTAACATGGTCGTCTTGACTATGATCTGACGATGAGTGGAAAGTTTGACCGGGTCTTAAAGGCTGAGGTGATTATGGTGAATGAGCTGCAGCTGGAACCCTGACTCCCGCACACCAGACTTCACACCTGCAATCAAGGACAGAAAGAGGGGAGGGGGAGAGCAGAGAGAGAGCTACCTAGCAGCAGTAGGCCTAACAGTACCCCCCCCTCTACGGACGCCACCTGGCGACCGACAGGGTTTATCAGGATGCAACCTATGAAACTCACGGACCAGAGCAGGATCCACAATGAAGCTCCTGGGCACCCAGGAACGTTCCTCAGGACCATAACCCTCCCAATCCACCAGGTATTGGAAACCACGACCCCGGCGGCGAACATCCAGAAGTCGCCGGACAGTGTAGACCAGACCCCCACCCACGATCCTGGGCGGAGGAGGGGGACGAGAGGGCGGGCACAGAGGGCTAACCGACACAGGCTTAATCTGGGAAACATGAAAGGTTGAATGAACCCGTAGGGAGGCAGGAAGCTGTAGCTTAACCGCGCAGGGGTTAACAATAGACAGTATCTTGAACGGTCCTATAAAACGAGGCGCCATCTTCTTAGACTCCACTTTCAACGGAAGGTCACGTGACTTAAGCCATACCTCTTGACCAGGAGAGTAACCGGGAGCCTGGGACCGGTGACGGTTGGCTTGCCTCTGCATGTACGCCGAAGCTCGGGACAGAGCTACCCTGGCCTTCCTCCAGACCTTGAAGCAGCGGCGCATGTGGGACTGCACCGAGGGTACCGCCAGTTCCCTCTCTTGAGAAGGGAACAGGGGAGGTTGATAACCCAGAGCACACAGAAAGGGAGACAAACCAGAGGAAGCGTTAGTCAAGGTGTTATGAGCATATTCCACCCAGGGGAGCATGGAGCTCCACGACCCAGGGTTAGATCCTGTGACACAGCGGAGAGCGGTCTCCATCTCCTGGTTCGCTCTCTCGGCTTGCCCGTTGGTCTGGGGGTGATATCCAGAGGACAGGCTGGATGTAATGCCCAAAGCTTTACAGAAAGCCTTCCAAACCTGGGAGACAAACTGGGGACCCCTGTCAGAGACAATATCCGTGGGTAGACCATGAGAGCGGAACACATGTTCAACCAAAATATCAGCCGTTTCTCTGGCAGTGGGCAGTTTAGGTAGGGCCAAAAAATTAGCAAACTTAGAAAAACGATCAATAACAGTAAGAATGACAGTCTTTCCAGACGAGGGGGGAAGTCCAGTGACAAAATCCAAGGCAATGTGGGACCAGGGCCGGCTGGGTGTTGACAGAGGTCTTAGATGACCAGCGCTGGCCTGGGTGGAGTTCTTACTACGTGCACATACCGTACAAGCAGCAATGAAGGCTCGAGTGTCCGCCTCCATCCTGGGCCACCAGAACTTCCGTCGCACAAAGTCAAGGGTCCGAGTAACTCCAGGGTGACAGGTAAGGGGAGACGAGTGAGCCCACTGAAGTACCTGGGAGCGAACAGACTCAGGGACAAACAACCGGTTAGGGGGGCCGCTCCCAGGGTCAGCTTGATGATGTTGAGCCTGTCTAACAATCCCTTCTATGTCACATGTAATGGCCGCAATACTGCAGGTAGGAGGCAAGATGGGTTCAGGGTTACTACCAGTATCAACAGCAGAAAAAACACGAGACAGGGCGCCAGGTTTGACGTTGCGTGACCCAGGACGGTAAGACAGAGAAAAATTGAATCTACCAAAAAATAGTGCCCACCTGGCTTGACGGGGGTTGAGCTGCTTCGCTGACTGGATGTATGCCAGATTCTTATGACCCGTCCAAACGATGAAGGGTTGTTCCGCCCCCTCCAGCCAATGCCGCCACTCTTCGAGAGCCAGCTTCACGGCGAGCAGTTCACGATTGCCAACATCATAATTCCTCTCTGCCTGAGAAAGTTTCCGTGAAAGGAAAGCACAGGGATGCAGTTTGTTATCTTCCGGTGAACGTTGTGACAACACCGCACCTACCCCAGTGTCGGATGCATCCACCTCCACGACAAACTGGCGGTCGGGGTCCGGCTGCATCAGAATGGGAGCCGAGGCGAAGCGATGCTTCAGTTCTTCAAACGCTGCTTCGGCCCCTTCATTCCAAGCGAACGGTCGTGCGATGGAGGTGAGAGCGGTGAGTGGTGCCGCAATGCGGCTGTAGTCCTTGATGAACCTCCTGTAGAAGTTTGCAAACCCCAGGAATCGTTGAAGTTGTTTGCGGGTGGAGGGGGCTGGCCAGTCCGTGACAGCAGAGATCTTAGCTGGGTCCATCCGCAACTCCCCCTGAGCTATTATGTAACCCAAAAAAGAGGTCTCAGACACATGAAATTCACATTTCTCCATCTTCACAAACAGTTTGTTCTCCAACAACCTTTGCAACACCTGGCGCACATGCAGTTCGTGTTCCTGGGAGGACTCTGAAAAAAATCAGGATATCATCCAGATAGACAAAAACAAACCGATTCAACATGTCCCGAAGGACATCATTGACTAGTGCCTGAAAAACGGCAGGGGCATTGGACAACCCAAAAGGCATAACCAGGTACTCAAAATGTCCCAAAGGTGTGTTGAAGGCAGTCTTCCATTCATCACCTTTATGAATGCGCACCAGGTGATACGCATTTCGTAGATCCAGTTTAGTGAAGATAGTTGCACCATGAAGGAGGGGAAAAGCAGAGTTAATTAAAGGCAGAGAATATTTGTTCTTAATGGTGATGTTGTTAAGTCCACGGAAATCAATACAGGGTCTGAGGGTCTTATCCTTCTTAGCAACAAAAAAGAATCCCGCTCCTACAGGTGACGAGGAAGGACGAATAATACCTGACGCCAAGGAGTCCCGAATGTAGTTCTCCATAGCCTCCGTCTCCGGGCGGGAGAGATTGTACAGGCGACTGCTGGGGAGAGGGGCTCCTGGCTGGAGGTCAATGGCGCAGTCGTAAGGCCGGTGAGGAGGAAGAGAAGTAGCTCTGTGTTTGCAGAAAACGGATGCCAGGTCATGATACACGTCAGGGACAGCAGAAAGATCCATGGACTCCAGTGGAGGTTGAGGCACAGTGCTGGCAGGGGTCTGAGCAGAACACAAACAATTCACATGACAAAATGTGCTCCATGAAACAATTCTACCGGTCACCCAATCAATGTGTGGATTGTGTCTTATGAGCCAGGGGATACCAAGGACCAGGGGGGTCTGTGGGCAGTCAATTATATGGAATTGAATGTTCTCCTGATGATTACCCGACACTCTGAGACAAACAGGAACAGTCTGATGAGTAATACGGGTCAACAATTGTCCATTTAGCCTCTTAGCCTGCAGCGGACAGTCCATAGGAACAGTCTCTAACTCCATTTGTTGAGCCAACTCTCGATCCAAAAAGCTTTCATCGGCACCAGAGTCAACCAGCGCACTAACCGAGAAATTCTGGGACTGCCACTGGAGGGATGCCTGGAGCAGAATGCGGGGAGAAGAGGAAGAATCTGCTGCTCGGCTCACCAAAACTTCTCCCAATAATGATGAGCCGGCCCTTTTCCCGGACGAACTGGGCAGGAAGGAACGAAATGACCAGCTTCTCCACAATACAGGCAGACCCGAGCCTGAATACGACGTGCACGCTCCTCAGAGGAACACCGTGCACGACCCACCTCCATGGCTTCGGGTTCAGTGCTCCTCGTATCGACTCGGGAAGACTCGGCCTTCTCCGTAGGGAAGATGCGGGAAGGAGTTTGTTGACGACAGACCAGTTGCTTGGAACTAACACTCCTCTCCCGGCGGCGCTCCCGAATCCGATTATCCAACCTGATTGTGAGTGAAATAAGATTATCCAGCGTAGGCGATACATCATATGACACCAACTCATCTTTTAAAGTCTCAGACAAAGCCTTGATGAACACTCCTTGTAATGCCTCGTCATTCCAACCGCTCACTGCCGCTAACGTTCGAAACTCCACTGCCATCTCCGCCACACTGCGAACCCCCTGCCGAAGAGACAACAACCGTTTCGCAGCCTCCTTGCCCCGTACGGGGTGGTCAAAAACCTTCCTCATCTCAGTGGAGAAGGCCACGTAAGCGTTGCAAATGTCCGACTGACTCTCCCAGACCGCGGATCCCCAGGCACGAGCGGAACCGCTAGTAGAGTTGATAAGGTAGGCAATACGGGCTCTTTCTGAGGCGTAGGTGAGGGGCTGTTGTTCAAACACTAACGAGCATTGAGTCAAAAATTCACCACAGGTTCCCATGTTCCCATCATAGCGCTCTGGAGCAGGAACAAAAGGCTCTCTGATCTGGGCTGGAGGGCCAGGAAAAACAGGTGGAGCAGGAGAAGGGGCAGTTTGTATGCCATGCCCGAGGGTTGCATTATTAACTTGGGTAGTAAGGACAGACACCTGATTGGTGAGTAATTGAACCTGATTAAACAGCACCTGACTGTTCTCAGCAATAGTCTTAAACAGGGTATCATGTTGGCCAAGTAAAATGTCCTGATTGGCTATAGCAGTCCGAATTTGAGTGCACTCTGGGGTGGTATCCGAGCTACTGTCTGCTGGGTTCATGTTGGTCAGATCATACTGTCATGATTTAACTGGATTAGAACCCAAATGCAGACAAGTACACCAAGCCAGAGAAGGTTTAACAGGTTTATTTACAATGTTCCAAAAGTCCAGGTTTCCAATAATAGGGGAAGAGCAAGTCCAGGTTACAGGGAGGGTAACAGATCCAGGTCAGGGCAGGTGTGGTACCGTAATGTCCTAGTGTCCGTGGTGAGTCCAAAAGGAAGGTCCGGTAGTGGGGAGCAGAATGGTGGTGGCAGGAGTGAAGCGGAGGCAGAAGTCAGGTTCCCATAATCTGTGGCACAGGAGAAAAGTAAATAGAACAGGCCAAAAACACAAAGAGCGAAAACAAACAGGTTGAGTCGGCAGCGAGACTAACATGGTCGTCTTGACTATGATCTGACGATGAGTGGAAAGTTTGACCGGGTCTTAAAGGCTGAGGTGATTATGGTGAATGAGCTGCAGCTGGAACCCTGACTCCCGCACACCAGACTTCACTCCTGCAATCAAGGACAGACAGAGGGGAGGGGGAGAGCAGAGAGAGAGCTACCTAGCAGCAGTAGGCCTAACACTTCCTTAAATCAACGGCGTCCTAAAAGTATACTTTTTCCTTATTCCTGGCCTTATTCCTTCATGCTTTTCCTGGACACTCTCTCACACTTTTTTCAAGCCAAAATATGTGTGCCCAGTGTCAATAATTTCTATAGACTCTCCCCCCTGTTTGCGTTGTTCCCAACGCAAACAAAGTTAGACATTTAGAACGGACTCTCATCCCACAGCAAATAACAGCAAAGCGCACACACAAGTCCTTTGACGGTACATCTGAACAAACACAGACACAAGCACACGAACCGACCAGCGCCCAAAGAACTGTGAGTAATCTCACCTTATCTGCCGGCGTCTTGAGCGGGAGTCACTTCGTAGCCCATGAATGGAATGCTGAGAAAAGACGTAGCACGTCCCAAATCCTTGTCGCCATTTATGTGGTGTCTCAAAATATGTTGCTAATTATGCTGTGATGATAAGAAGTCCGCTTACACTGTACTTTGATTATAAAGGTTTATTGTATCAAAGATCACAGTATCAATTTACAGACATCTGCAGATATCTGGAGAACAACGGCCCAATCTGTTAATATGTTGTTTTTCTCCTTCTTTGTTTAAGACATGGTATTTGTATCCTATGTGACATAGTATGGCGTGATTTTAATAAACCAATCCCCGGCTTTCACATATCTCTAAATGTCCTCTATTCCAAGAAACCTATGTAGCAATGCTTTTCCAAATGCTTCAGCAAAGCAGAGTAAAGTTAATCTATTACACCATTTGCAAACATCAGCAAAATCAATAGACCTTCAGACACTACACTATCTCTATCTCTTTCTCTTTCTCTATGACTCTCTCTCTCTTTATCTTTCTTGATCACTCTCTCTCTCTCTTTATCTTTCTCTATCACTCTCTCTCTCTCTTTATCTTTCTCTATCACTCTCTATCCCTTTATCTTTCTCTATCACACTCTATCGCTCTCTATTGGTCTTTATCGCTAATTGTGTGGGAAGTATTGCCTCACTTCCGCCTCTGTCAAACTGAAACTGAAACTATTACCCACGTTTGTATAACAGAAAGGGATGGATGGAGAGAGAGAACAGTGAGAAAGAACGTGGAAGAGGAAGAGATCTCTTATTTATCATTTCTATTAATCTCTGTCATTCTTGGATTGTCTCTGTTGTTCTGTTTTCTAGAACTGGGACCACTCCAAACAGAAGAAAGGTAAACCTCAGCAGATTATCAATGTCAGGTGCAAACTTTTGAAAACGTTTGTTTGCATTTGAACTGAACCTTCAAATGAAGATCTGGGTATAGGATAACAATTCCCTCATGGAAAAAAAGTATTTATTGTGTATGAGATTATGTATGTTGTGTGGTATGAGAATGTAGTCATGGAGATGATGGTATGTTTCCATTACTCTGAAGTGCATGGGTAACATCAGGGCACCATTTAATAGCTGATGTATTATACTGGACTAAAATTATTATTTCTAAACTAAATGTGATCCTCTCCCATTCTACCATATATTATATTTGTTTTAAATCAGGCTGAGGGGTTCTCTTAAGGAGATTGGCCATATTATTGTATTCATGATAATCAGATTCCCAATTGTAGGATTATCTCACGTAATTGTTCCCCAGTAATTGAGTTCAGGACTAAAAGATAATCAGGCTTTGCACAATACTGCACAATACTGGACTAGCCAGTTTAGATTTCTGGTAAACCGGCATTATCTTTGAAACAGTGCAAGCAGGTGTGTGTATATAGGAAGTGTAACTACTCCTATATACCACACACACACACACAGACACACACACACACACACATTTGGGTTCTTAGTTGTTCTCAGATGGCTGTTCTTAGTTCGCCGATGTTCCGTACCAGGATGTTTTAATGTGACGTATTCTGAAATCTCATACACAAGATGCCACTGATGAAGAGGATGAAATCTAACCCAAACCCTGGGAATAGTTCCTCATTGAAAGTTATTCCAGAAAAGTTGTGAAAATGACAAAAGGAACAGGAGTTTACTGATGATTACTGTAGTGTTATATCATACTAAGTCATGGTCTCGTTACGTCTGTTCCTCAGATGCAGCAGTTGGGAGGGGAGGAGTGTCTGGTCCCTCAGCCTCGTGGGAGTCTACCCAAAGCCTGTGCGATAGGATTGGCTACCGTGGTGACGGTGGCTATCTTGGTTTTGGAGCCTGAGTGCTTCTTCAGACACGTTGCTGCAGCGATACTCATCCTGACTGTGGGGCCCTCACTGCACGGAGTGTTTCTTCTCTCAGAGGAATGTCTGCATCATGCAAATACCAGGTGAGGGAACTTATTAACTTCCATACTCACAAAACATGGTAGCCGAATAAATTGATTTACATGTTATTTACATGGATATTTACATGTTACCTGCCTCCCTCTCGCTCTACCTCCCTCTCTCTCACTTCCTCTCCCTCTCTCCTCTCTCTCTTTCTCTCTGCCCAGATACCGTGGTGGGAGGCTGGGTCAGATGGTGACAGCCTGTGTGGGTGTGTGTACCCTCCTGGGTGTGGGGTTGGCAGTGCTGCTGTTTGTCTTGACCGAGCCCCAGCCCTGGAGGGACCAGTGGAGCATGGTTATCCTGGCCTGTGTCCTCTACCCTCTACTCAAAACCCTGGGAGTACTGGTGAGATAACAAGCGCCTAATCTGGAACTCTCACACACAGTATGAACCAACACAGGACCCTATGTGTCTCCAGGTTGAGTTTTAATCATTTTATTTTTTGGTCATTTAGCAGACGCTCTTAACCAGAGCGACTTACAGGAGCAATTAGGGTTAAGTGCCTTGCTCAAGGGCACATCGACAGATTTTTCACCTAGTCGGCTCGGGGATTAGAACCAGCGACCTTTCGGTTACTGGCACAACGCTCTTAACCACTAAGCTACCTGCCGCCCCATCATCAGTCTAGTGCTCCAAACTCTTTCCTTTATGCCAATAATAACACTGTTTACCTTCGTAAAGCCAATGAAGGTGAATGATACTGTACGAGACGCATATTTCTGTCCCCTGAAACCCAAAAGAGTAACCCCTATTAGTCAGCTATTAGTCAACCCCTATTAGTCAGCTAATCAGCAGAAGTGGCATGGACTTGTTTTGAAATACACCAAGCAGCTTTCATTTTGTTGTGGTTAATTTCTTCTGAAAATCGTGTTTCCCAAATATTTCTAAGGAAACTAGTATTCTTCCCTAAATCACCACAGAGTAAACATGGAAAGAGCTATGTATCCAGTGAGGTGCAACACACTGTTCATGCAGTCTAGTCCCTGGGACCATTGAGGAACCCTGAGGTTTTCTGACTAGGGCTGTTGTGTTACCATATTACCGCCATGAGTCATGACCGCAGTAAACTTCTACATGACTGTTGAGTCATGGTAATCTCCTCTTATGCAGTCTGGCATTAGTAGTACCCAACTAGCTAACGACCGTCAGGTTGCTAATGGCCTGGTGCTCAGGGCTCTATTGTCCCTCTAACCACTCTGACATCAATTCAAATGCAAACGAAAATCACATCAAATATTTATCATCAAAACAGTTTAGTGCTTTTAAAACTCACCTCAGTGTGATGATCAATTTGAAGAACAACAGGTTGAAACTGAGTGTAAAACATGGTCTTGTGGATGTTGTTTCAAAGCCTAACACAACGAAATGGACAGCGCTTTATAAGGTGATGATTAATTCAAAACATCCATATGCATATTAGATAACAAGGCCGAAAAAAAGAACTTCATTAAAATTATGATTGTGCCGTTATACAATACAAAGCCTATCGCATATTACCCATGGCAGAAAAACATAAAACAAAACTGATTTAAGATGTCTTTGGTACATAATTGTTCTAGCCTATACTCCAAAATTAAACAAATTCGAGTAATGGCCTTTGAGTGTGGACTGTATTATTATGCATACTGGATGGACTGGTTACATTATGCTACACTCCCAAATGTATATACAGTGGGGGAAAAAAGTATTTAGTCAGCCACCAATTGTGCAAGTTCTCCCACTTAAAAAGATGAGAGAGGCCTGTAATTCTCATGATAGGTACACGTCAACTATGACAGACAAATTGAGAAAAGAAAATCCAGAAAATCACATTGTAGGATTTTTAATGAATTTATTTGCAAATTATGGTGGAAAATAAGTATTTGGTCAATAACAAAAGTTGGCTGACTAAATACTTTTTTTCCCCACTGTACATGAGTCTGGGGGTGCTGTTGTTTCATTGATTGTGCAGGGCGACTTACAGGTAGCCTACAATTATAGTGAATTTGTATTTGATTTTGAATAGCTAGTCAAATCAAATCAAATCAAGCTTTATTTATACTGCACATTTCAGACATGGAATGCAACACAATATGCTTCACCGGAAAACAACTAATAAAAACAATGAAAATGTAGTCCCCTGTAGCTCAGTTGGTAGAGCATGGCGCTTGCAACGCCAGGGTTGTTGGTTCGTTTCCCACGGGGGGCCAGTATGAAAATGTATGTACTCACTAACTGTAAGTCGCTCTGGATAAGAGCGTCTGCTAAAATGACAAAAAAAATATATATATATATATATATATATATATATATTCACTACATAACAAACATAAGAGGATAAAAAACAAAAGAACAGGGCCTCCCGAGTGGCGCAGCAGTCTAAGGCACTGCATCGCAGTGCTAGAGGTGTCGCTACAGACTCTGGTTTGAACCCAGGCTGTACACAACCAGCTGTGATCGGGAGTCCCATAAGGAGGCGCACAATTGGCCCAGTGTCGTCCGGGTTAGGGGAGGGTTTGGCCAGGGGGGCTTTACTTGGCTCCTTGTGGCAGGCCTGCAGGCTGACCTTGATTGTCAGTTAAACAGTGTTTCCTCTGACACATTGGTGCTTCTGGGTTAAGTGGGCGGGTGTTAAGAAGTGCGGTTTCAGGGGGATGCATGACTTGACCTCTGCCTCCCGAGCCCGTTGGGGAGTTTCAGCGATGACTAAAAACCAAAGCTAAAAAGGTGTGTTTTAAGATCTCTTTAAAAAATGTCCACAGTTTCGGCCCCCCTCAGGTTCTCTGGCAGGCTATTCCAGAGGCTGGGGGCATAGTAACTAAAGGCTTCCTCTCCATGCCTCTTGGTCCTAGGCATTGGGATAGTTAAAAGGTCTATGCCAGAGAACCTGAGGGACTTACTGGGTACATAACTTAAAATCATGTCTGACATGATGGATTGATTTAAAAACCAATAGAAGAATCTTAAAATTAATTCTAAAACTCACAGGCAGCCAGTGCAGAGACCTTAAAACCGGTATAATGTGTGCTCTCCGTCTGGTCTTGGTCAGTACCCATGCTGCAGCATTCTGTAAGTTTTGCAGTTGACCAATGGCTTTCTTGGGTAGACCAGACAGGAGAGCATTACAGTAGTCAAGCCTGCTTGTAATAAAATCATGAATGTTTCTCTCTGAATCAGCCTGAGAGAAAAACAGCTGCACATTGGGAATGTTCCTCAGGTGGTAAAAAGCTATTTTGGTCACATTCCTTATGTGTGATTAGAAATTGAGTTCAGAATCTAAAATAACACCTAGGTTTTGTACCTGGTGTTTTATCTTTAATGCCCTTGAATTAAAATCTGTGGCCAGATTCTCTCTCTATATTTTGGCTCCAACAATAAGTACCTCGGTCTCGTCTTGATTTAGCTGGAGGAAGTTGTGAGACATCCAAGTATTTAAATGACTAATACAGTCTAATCATTTGTCCTTGGAGCTAAAGTCCTCTGGTGACACAGAAATGGAAAGTTGTGTATCATCTGCGTAGCAGTGAAAATCAGTGATGTGCTTTCTGATAACGCTGCCAAGGGGTACCATATATAAACTGAACAGTACCGGACCCAAAATCTAAACTTGTGGAACGCCACATGTGATATGTATTTTCTCTTAGTAAGGTTCACCAAGGGTGACAAAAAACTCTCAACCGGTTAAATAGGTCCTAAACCAATTTAGAACTGGACCAGAGAGGCCAACCCACCACTCCAGTCTGTCCAGAAGGACATCATGGACAACAGTGTCGAATGCAGCACTTAAATCCAAGAGTACAAGGACAGAGAGCTGTCTGGTATCTATGTTGGCTCTAAGATCATTTACCATTTTCACTATGCTGTGGTGGGCCCGAAAATCAGATTGGAATTTTTCAAAAATACAGTTGGCACTTGAAAAATAATTTTGCTGTTTGAAAACCAATTTCTCCAGAATTTTGCTTATGAATGGAAAGTTGGAGATGGCCGAAAATTGCTAAACGCTGAAGAATCTAGATTACTTTTCTTCAGAAGGGGTTTCACCATAGCAGTTTTTAGTGCAGTGGGGAAAGTGCCTGTGAACAGGGAGTGATTAACAATAGCTTGAACTTCTTCAGATATGCAATTAAAAACTGTTTTGAAGAAGGTGGCGGGATAGGATCGAGAAGGCAGGTAGAAGGCTTAAGTTGTGATATCACTTTCCTGAGCATGTCGGTGTCAACCAGGGAAAATAAATCCATAGTGCCTTTGTGTGGTAGGCTAGGGCACATATCATCAAACTTCTCATCAGGTCTTGCTTGATTGATACCCAGCCTAATGTTTGTTATCTTATCTCTGAAATATACCGCAAACTCATCACATTTAGATGTGGAGGAAAGTTCACATAGGTTTGCGGGGTTAGGATTTATCAGGCCATCAATGGTCGTGTAGAGCACTCTCGAATTATTCTGATTATTAGTGATCAAGTTAGAAAAATGAGCCCGTCTGGCATTTTCTAATTGCCTTGTTATATGCCAAGTTGCTCTCTTGGAATATCATAATGGACCTGCAAATTTGTCTTTCTCCACTTCAGCTCTGCCTTTCTGCAATTTGCAAAGCCCAAATTCGCTATTCCAGTGCATACAGATAACATGTATCCCCCCCCCGAAACTAATTTTACATATTCGTAAAGAGTAGATTACATTTAGAATAGTCTGATGGGTGAAAATATGATCACTTGATAAGAGAACAGCTGT
This sequence comes from Coregonus lavaretus, assembly GCF_964263955.1. NCBI lineage: Eukaryota > Metazoa > Chordata > Actinopteri > Salmoniformes > Salmonidae > Coregonus > Coregonus lavaretus. Next base: position 35,270 of record NW_028164186.1, read on the forward strand.
GCAGCTTGAGGCAAGGAACAGAGCACAAGCATATTTTGCGATTTTCTCAATCATCAATAGCCTGTAGTTGCATCATGCAGCCCATATGCAGTATGTTTTGATTTCGAAGACATTCTAAGGTTTGTATCATTGCCAAATAACTCTAAATCTAGCATATAGGACCTGTTTCATATGATCACTTTTATGCTCAACATAGCCACTTCATATGTGCACTTGCTCTGGAATGAGGAAATTATATTTTATTCAGCTAAGTTCAATTATATTCTTCTTACTATAAAATCATATAATATAAAATAATGGCACGGGACTTATAAGCATATATTGTCAGCTAAATGAACAAGCCTACAGCCTATGGCATGGAGCATAGCCAGATAACATACAGTAGGCCAACTCATATTCTGTTCTTCTGAAATATCATAATGTTTCTTTAGACCTGACTAAAATACATAATTGATTTATTGTGATTCATTTGATTAATTCATTCATTTGACTTTTTTAAATGTAGATGTTCCAAAGGCGCGCATCAGTGGCTTGTACAGTATGCAGCTCTTATGTGTGGAGGCCTGGAGATGCTAAATGTGTTTATGTTAATTAACGGTCAATTACTGTGAGACCGGCTGACAAAATGCCACAGCCCTATTTCTGACACCCACACACAAACTCCCACACACAAAGCTCAGCTAAAATGTATAACATTAATTCCTACTTCCCATCTTTTTATCCCATTCTCTTGTCCTGTGAGTAATTCTGGTTATTTTCCGGTTGTTGTTTCTCTCTCCCATGTCCAGGGTCCGTCTGAGGTGGAGGTGTCAGAGATCTGTGAGAAGAGGAAGATGAACGTGGCTCATGGCCTGGCTTGGTCTTTCCACCTGGGCTACCTCAACCTGGTTCTGCCTCGTAAGTAGCATTAATTCATGAAGTGCGCTCATTTCATAAATCAAAAAGCTGTCATGTCAACGTTGTGTGTGTGTTCCTGTTCAAATGTACATGTATCCCATTGTGTGTGTGTGCGCGCCCGTGCATGCATGTGTGTGTTTCTCTGGTAGGGTTGGAGGGTTCTATCGCAGAGTTCCGTGCTTCAAATATGGTAGGTCCGTTTGAGACCAAGGGTTCCAGAAAGCTCCTCATCCTCCTCCCTCTCAACGCAAACATCACTCACAAGCTGGAGGATGCGGACACTAACATCAATTTCCATGACAACCTCCCTAACACAGAGATCGACAGGGCAGGTGTCAGGGGGCGTGTCTACAAGCACAGTGTCTACAGCGTATTGGACAAGGACAGACAGGTAGGCGTGATTCATTTACAGGCACATTCTCAAACACTATCTCAAAGTGAAATGCATCACACTGGCACCACCATGTGGTCAAATTGTGAATCAACAGTGAGTGCTTATGGAGCTCTGGAAAATACTAAAACAAACTTGGAAAAGCCCAACACTTGCAACACCGTGGCCAAATGTGTGGACAATCTATAAACCCATTTGCAGATTTTTTGCACTGAAACGCCTAATCACAGTATCTCCTGTGTGTGTGTGTGTGTGTGTGTCTGTAGGTCCATCACTGTGTGGTGGAGTATGCCACCCCTCTGCTGACACTGTATAAGATGTCTCAGGAGAGCAGTGCAGGGTTTGGGGAGAAGGACAGGAGAGAGCAGGTGCTGCTGTTCTACAGGACTCTACAGGACATACTGGACCGTTCACTGGAGTGCAGGAACCGCTACCGACTCATCCTGCTCAACGGTTAGATATCTGTCTGTCCTTCTCTCTCTCTCTCTCTCTCTCTCTCTCTCTCTCTCTCTCTCTCTCTCTCTCTCGCTCTCTCTCTCGCTCTCTCGCTCTCTCGCTCTCTCGCTCTCTCGCTCTCGCTCTCTCGCTCTCTCGCTCTCTCGCTCTCTCGCTCTCTCTCTCTCTCTCTCTCTCTCTCTCTCTCTCTCTCTCTCTCTCTCAACCTCTCTCTCAACCTCTCTCAACCTCTCTCTCAACTCTCAACCTCTCTCTCTCGCTCTCTCTCAGCCTCCCTCTCTCTCTCTTTCTCAGCCTCTCTCTCTCAGCCTCTCTCTCTCTCTCTCTCTCTCTCTCGTAGTATGAACCCTATATAATTTTTACTTCCTGTAGATGAACATGAGGATGACCCTCACTTCCTGTCCAAGGCCATTCTGAAGAACCTGGATCAGCAGGAGAAAGAAGAGTTCTATGTTCCCCCTGTCATCCCTCAGCCTGAGGTGGGCCGCCCATCCCATGCCCTGCCCCTCATAGATTACTGGCACAGAGCTGAGCCAATGAGCAGGGAGCCTACGCTCATGATCAGTCATGACATGCCACGTACGCTCAGGGAACCGGTTGAGAATTCGGAAGACCTTTCTCCGTGAGACAGGTCTAGAGAGATAAACACACACACACACACACAGAATTATACAACATAATTGGCCCTCATAAATTGCACGTATGTACAACAGCAGCAGCACTAAACCAGGCTGCAAGGAAGGAGCCCTCAAAGACATCTCAAAGTAGAGCAAGAAGGCCTTGCTCTCCCCTTCACCCTGCCACTCATTGGTTTACATACCAGGGTCAGATTGCATACAAACAGAGGAATAACAGAACATTGTTAATGGTCTAATACAATCCTGTGTTGGCTGTAACATTTGGCCACTTACTGTAAGTGTTGTGTTTCTGTATGCATACAAACAAACAGAGTTCAGAGTCAATTGACCATAACAACCCTGCTAATTCCTCTCATTGCGTGCATGTTGTGCTACACTCTCCTCAGCTCTGTAATTCATCTGTCCGTACTGTATGTACAACGCTATGATGGATTTACATTGTTTGCACAGCTTGAACCATGGGGTGAAGTAAACACACACAGAGAGAGAGAGAGAGAGAGAGAGAGAGAGAGAGAGAGAGAGAGAGAGAGAGAGAGAGAGAGAGAGAGAGAGAGAGAGAGAGAGAGAGAGAGAGAGAGAGAGAGAGAGAGAGAGAGAGAGACAGAGAAAGAGAGAGACAGAGAGAGAGTGAGAGTGAGAAGGGGAGAGAGAGAAAGAGAGAGAGAGCCTGAGGGACACTGAATAATAAAATCTGCATAGTAAGCAGTAACTTACTTAATATTATTATTGTTATTACTATTATTATTATTTTTATTATTATTATTGTAGGTAGTAGGGGTGATGGTAATGATAGCAGTGTAATGATGGTGGTGGTAGTTGTAGTAGTAGTAATGATGATGGTAGTTAGTACTGATATAATGGTGAGGATGACAGTTAGTTATAAGTTAGTTATAGTTTCATTTTCCGTGTTTAGACTTTTATATTTGTTATATTTCTTTGGCAACTGCTTTGGCAACAATGTATACAACGCAATGTACAACTCAATGTTTTTCATGCCAATAAAGGAGCTTGAATTTGAGAGGAAAGAGAAAGATCCCATATCTGCATGCCTGGCCTGGGGCAAGGGAGTGGGCTGAGCCTGGGCTGATCATACAGAGGAGAACAGAGCCTGAGTCACAAGTTACCAGGAATGTTATCTATCTACAGTGTACACATGCACATGCACACGCACACACACACATGATCCGGATGATTCCTTTTGAAACACGTATTTGGGATTGCAACAGATACCATATCCATTTGATTGAGTGTCACGGAGACCGCCGAGGCTGCTCCTCCTCCTTGCTCGGGCAGGCTTCGGCGTTCGTCGTCCCCGGAGTACTAGCTACTACCGCTTGAGGTTTTCGATGTTTGTTTGGTTATGTCTAGTTGGTGCACCTGTCTCGTATTCTGTCATGATTATGTCTCCTATAAGTTCCCCTTTGTTAGGTTTGCATGTTGTGTGTTATTGTCCGCATGTTTAGGTTCTGTGTCCGTGGCCTTAGTGGGTATTTTACGCACTCGCGTATTTTGTTACACCTCGTGTGTTTTTTTGGGAGGCTGTTATTTTTGTGTGTGCCTTACTAAGTATCTAGTAAAAATCGTCTTGACTATTCTTCTGTGTCCTGCGCTTGACTCCACCACCGCATCCACATCAGAATCGTTGACAGAATAACACACCACCTATGGAGTCAGCAGGAGCAGCAGGAGCAGCAGAAGCGGTGACCGAGTCACTGGAGGAGCGGGTCAGCAGCCAGATCGCCATGATCCAGCAACTCGGCGCCGCCATGCAAGAGGTTATGAACACCCTGCGCCGATTGGAGAGAGGAGGCTTGCCCACACCTCCTCCTACCGTACCACCACCATCGGCCAGCCCTATCATACCAGCTCCGGAGTCCAGTGGGATTCGGCTCTCGCTCCCGAGGGCATATGATGGCACCGCAGCCGGGTGTCAGGGGTTCCTCCTTCAGGTGGAGCTCTACCTGGCAACTATACACCCGGCGCCCTCGGGATACGAGAGTGTTTCCGCCCTCATCTCCTGTCTCTCAGGCAAGGCTTTAGAGTGGGCCAATGCCGAATGGAGGGGAATAGACGCCGCCACCATCAGCTACGCAGAGTTCTCCCGCCGCTTCAGGGCTGTTTTCGATCATCCCCCAGAGGGTAAAGCGGCGGGGGAGCGTCTGTTCCACCTCCGACAGGGGAGGAGGAGCGCACAGGAGTTCGCCCTGGACTTCCGGACTCTAGCGGCAGATGCGGGGTGGAATGAGAGGGCCCTCATCGACCACTATCGGTGCAGCCTGCGAGAGGACGTTCGACGAGAGTTGGCCTGCAGGGACACCAATTTAACCTTCGACCAGCTGGTGGACATGTCAATCCGTCTGGATACCCTGCTGGCCACCCGCGGACGTCCGGAGTTGGGGCCGTCCATTCCATCCCCCAGCACCTCCGAGCCGAGCCCTATGGAGCTCGGGGGTGCTGGCGCTAGAGAGAGGAGGAGAGAGACCTGGAGGGAGGCCGTCCCCTACACCAACTGTGGCCGTAGAGGACACACTGCGGTTCGGTGCTGGGGAGGGTCTCCAGGGGATCGAGGCAACAGGTCACGCACTGGGGAGTCATTTCAGGTGAGTAGGCGCCCAACTCACCCAGAGCTCTCTGTTGGTCACATATGTATACCTGTAGTATTCCCCCAGGTTGCATCTCATTCCCAGCATAAGGCGCTAGTCGATTCAGGTGCAGCTGGGAATTTTATTGATCGTAAATGTTGTGTTCAGTTAGGGATTTCCCTCCGACCAGTAGAGGTGCCTTTCCAGATTCATGCCTTAGATAGCCGTCCGTTGGGATCTGGGTTGATTAGGGAGGTCACAGCGCCACTAAAGATGAAGGCGCAGGGGGGTCATGAGGAGATCATTCAGTTATATCTGATCGACTCTCCTGCGTATCCCGTGATGCTGGGGATTCCTTGGTTAATCGCCCATGACCCCACCATTTCGTGGCAACAGAGGGCTCTTAAGGAATGGTCTGCCCAGTGTGTTGGGCGATGTCTAGGTGTTTCCGTAGGGGCGACCACGGTGGAGAGTCCGAACCAATTGCCCGCACTGCACATTCCTCCTGAGTATGAGGATTTGGCACTAGTGTTCAGCAAGACTAGGGCGACGCGATTGCCACCTCATAGACAGGGGGATTGTGCGATAGACCTCCAGGCAGGTGCTGCACTTCCACGTAGTCATGTGTATCCTCTGTCTCAAGAGGAGAAGGTAGCTATGGAGACATACATAGCCGAGTCTCTGAGACAGGGATACATACGGCCCTCCACTTCCCCTGCGTCCTCGAGTTTCTTTTTTGTGAAGAAGGATGGAGGTTTGCGCCCGTGTATTGATTACCGTAGTCTCAATCAGATCACTGTAAAATACAGTTATCCACTCCCTCTGATTGCGAGTATGAAGGAATCATTACACGGAGCGCGTTTCTTCACAAAACTGGATCTCAGGAGCGCCTACAACTTGGTGCGTATTAGGGAGGGAGATGAATGGAAGACAGCATTTAGTACCACCTCGGGTCACTACGAGTATCTCGTCATGCCATACGGGTTAATGAATGCTCCTTCAGTCTTCCAATCCTTTGTGGACGAGATCTTCCGGGATTTGCATGGGCAGGGTGTAGTAGTGTATATTGACGACATACTAGTTTACTCTTCTACACGAGCCGAGCATGTAGCCCTGGTGCGTCGAGTGTTGGGTAGGCTGTTGGAGCATGACTTGTATGTCAAGGCAGAGAAATGTCTGTTTTTCCAGGAGTCCATCTCCTTCATGGGCCATCAATTGTCCGCGTCAGGGGTGAAGATGGAGATTGACTGCGTTTCAGCCGTGCGTAATTGGCAGACTCCAACCACGGTTAAGGAAGTGCAGTGGTTTTGGGGTTTTGCTAATTACTACCGGAGGTTTATCCGGGGTTTTGGACAGGTGGCAGCTCCCATCACCTCCCTGCTGAAGGGGGTCCCGGTGCGTTTGCAGTGGTCAGCTGAGGCGGACAGGGCCTTTTGTAAACTGAAGGACCTGTTCACCTCTGCTCCTGTGCTGGCGCATCCGGATCCCGCTTTAGCGTTCCAGGTGGAGGTGGACGCGTCAGAGGCCGGTATTGGGGCTGTACTGTCTCAACGCTCAGGCACGCCTCCTAAACTCCGGCCCTGCGCTTTTTACTCTAAGAAGCTCAGCCCGGCCGAACGTAATTATGACGTGGGGGACAGGGAGCTGCTCGCCGTGGTTCAAGCCCTAAAGGTGTGGAGGCATTGGCTTGAGGGGGCTCAACACCCTTTTCTCATTCTGACCGACCATCGTAACCTGGAGTACATCCGGGCAGCTAGGAGACTGAACCCTCGGCATGCTAGGTGGAACATGTTCCTGGCCCGGTTTGTGTTTAAGCTCACGTACATCCCAGGGTCCCAGAACGGTAAGGCAGACGCCCTGTCTCGGCGATATGATGCGGAGGAGAGGTCCATTGAGCCCACGCCCATACTGCCGGAGTCTTGTCTGGTGGCACCGGTGGTGTGGGAGGTCGATGCGGAGATCGAGCGGGCGTTACGCACCGACCCTACTCCTCCAGAGTGTCCGGTGGGGCGGACGTACGTTCCGCTCGAGATTCGTGATCGTCTCATATATTGGGCTCATACGTCACCCTCCTCTGGACATCCTGGTATCGGCCGGACAGTGCGCTGCCTTAGTGACAAGTACTGGTGGCCAACATTGGCTAGGGACGTGAGGGTTTATGTCTCCTCCTGCTCGGTGTGCGCTCAGTGTAAGGCGCCTAGACACCTGCCCAGGGGGAAGTTACAACCCCTACCCGTTCCACAACGGCCGTGGTCTCACCTATCGGTAGACTTTGTCACGCACCTTCCCCCCTCCCAGGGGAATACCACCATTCTGGTCGTTGTGGATCGGTTCTCTAAAGCCTGTCGTCTCATCCCAATGCCGGGTCTCCCTACTGCCCTACAGACTGCTGAGGCTTTGTTTACCCACGTCTTCCGGCACTACGGGGTACCCGAGGATATAGTGTCTGATCGGGGTTCCCAATTCACCTCTAGAGTCTGGAGGGCGTTCATGGAACGCTTGGGGGTCTCGGTTAGCCTTACCTCGGGTTTTCACCCTGAGAGTAATGGGCAGGTGGAGAGAGTGAACCAGGATGTGGGTAGGTTTCTGAGATCATATTGCCAGGACCGGCAGGGGGAGTGGTCGGGATATATTCCCTGGGCAGAGATAGCCCAGAACTCCCTCCGTCATTCATCTACTAACCTGACACCTTTCCAGTGTGTGTTAGGTTACCAGCCGGTTCTGGCACCTTGGCATCAGAGCCAGATCGAGGCCCCTGCGGTGGACGAGTGGTTTCGGTGCTCGGAGGAGACGTGGAATGCTGCGCACGTTCATTTGCAGCGTGCCATCAGGCGGCAAAAGGCGAGCGCCGATCGCCACCGCAGTGAGGCTCCGGTGTATGCACCAGGAGACCGGGTCTGGCTCTCGACTCGAAACCTGCCCCTTCGCCTGCCCTGCCGGAGGCTGGGTCAGCGGTTTGTGGGGCCATTTAAAGTCCTGAGGAGATTGAACGAGGTTTGTTACAGGTTACAATTGCCTAATGATTATCGCATTAACCCCTCGTTCCATGTGTCTCTCCTCAGGCCGGTGGTAGCTGATCCACTCCAGGACAGTGAGATACGGGAGACTCCTCCGCCCCCACTGGACATCGAGGGGGCTCCGGCGTACTCAGTCCGGTCCATCGTAGATTCGAGACGTCGGATGGGGGGTCTGCAGTATCTCGTGGAGTGGGAGGGGTACGGACCGGAGGAACGGTGCTGGGTGCCTAGGAGGGACATTTTAGATCCCTCCCTCCTGACGGAGTTCCACCGGAGTCATCCTACGCGCCCTGCTCCGCGTCCTCCTGGCCGTCCCCGAGGCCGGCGCACGGCTGGAGCCGCGCGTCAAGGGGGGGGGGGGGGGGGTACTGTCACGGAGACCGCCGAGGCTGCTCCTCCTCCTTGCTCAGGCAGGCTTCGGCGTTCGTCGTCCCCGGAGTACTAGCTACTACCGCTTGAGGTTTTCGATGTTTGTTTGGTTATGTCTAGTTGGTGCACCTGTCTTGTATTCTGTCATGATTATGTATCCTATAAGTTCCCCTTTGTTAGGTTTGCATGTTGTGTGTTATTGTCCGCCTGTCTGCATGTTTAGGTTCTGTGTCCGTGGCCTTAGTGGGTATTTTACGCACTCGCGTATTTTGTTACACCTCGTGTGTTTTTTTGGGAGGCTGTTATTTTTGTGTGTGCCTTACTAAGTATCTAGTAAAAATCGTCTTGACTATTCTTCTGTGTCCTGCGCTTGACTCCACCACCGCATCCACATCAGAATCGTTGACATTGAGTGAATGACATAAAGACACTGCTAACTTGGATACTGTTTAGAAAAGTTCAAACTATCCAGCAGGTGTATGGATTCAAGGTTGTAGATTTTTCTAGACAGCAACACATGACCTGGTGATTGACCATGCAGGAGCTAGCAAGCAGGTGACGTGTTCTGGGCTGACAATTTCTCAACTTCACTGAATATGCTTGAAGGATAGAATATTTTGACGAAATAGGGCACATCAGTGATACACTCTTAGAAAAAAGGGTTCCAAAAGGGTTCTTCGGCTGTCCCCCATAGGATAACCCTTTTTGGTTCCAGGTAGAACCCTTTTGGGTTTCATGTAGAACTCTCTACGGAAAGGGTTCTACATAAAACTCAAAGGGGTTCTACCTGGAACCAAAAGGATTCTACCTGGAACCAAAAAGGGTTCTTCAAACGGTTCTCCTATGGGGACAGCTAAAGAATCCTTTTAGGTTCGAGATAGCACATTTTTTCTAAGAGTGTATATGGAACAGTAGTATTTGATTCATTTCATGAATTAGGTAAATCATTTCCTGTTCTCAATCTGATGAGGAAGCTGATACTGTGAGCAAACACACGCAAACACATGGATACACGCACTTACACACAAAAAAAAACATGTGAAATGCAAGCCGAGAGGATGTCTGCATCAGCCAAGCCAGACACAGTGGTAAGCTCCACAGACCAACACATTCGGTAGTTTCCCTTCACTTCCATAGAAAGACAGTAAACGTTCTAATTACTGTTTAGACGTCATAACGATAGCCAGAACCTCACACGATCTGGGCAGGGCTGAAGATGATAGGCTGATGGTGTACAGGTGAAGCCTTAAAAGGGTAAATGTCCCTTTCTGTGACTCATAACTGAACGATTTTACAGTCAGACTCCTTCCTGGGTCTAGTCATAGATTCTCGACAGGTCCAGCAACATGTGAGCCTAAAAATAGCACATAGATGTATAGATAGTGTGAGACTTGTATTTTCATTTCCAATACACATTACAAGGCCTGTGTGTGAAAGAGTGGCGTGCTGAGAAAACATTGACTCTTTCATAAACTCATTCATTTTACCATATCTGAAATTATGTGGTGTGGGTGTTGAAAAAGCAAAGGGAGAGGGGGAGAGAGGGAGAGGGGGAGAGGGGAGGGAGAGGGGGAGAGGGAGAGAGGGGGAGGGAGAGGGGGAGAGAGGGAGAGGGGGAGAGGGGGAGATGGGGGGATGGGGAGAGAGGGAGAGGGGGAGGGGGAGGGTCCAAGGTTCAGAGGAAATCCCCTTCCTGTCTGATCAGTGAGTGTCAGGTCATGTGATGTGATTCACCTGTGACTCAGCCCAGGTAAGGCTCGTGGCTGGCTGGGCTGGCCTTGTCTAGACCGGCTGGCACAGGTAGTGAGCAGAGCAGTGAGTGTATTCAAGTGTATACCAGAATCCTCATGTGACATATTTATGAAGGGATTCACCAAAAGGGAATCAAGCCAACCACCTCCAATATCCAATAAATAATGTTTAGTGGGTTATTGAACCTAAGCCTACCTTTTTAGGACTACATTAGGCATGGGTATCCATCAATTATATTTATGTTTAGAACAATATAAAACAATTTGTTATAAATACACTATATATACAAAAGTATGTGGACACCCCTTCAAATTAGTGGATTCTGTGATTTCAGCCACACCCATTGCTAACAGGGGTATAAAATCGAGCACACAGCCATGCAATCTCCATAGACAAACACTGGCAGTAGAATGACTAAGATCTGTGACTTTCAACGTGGCACCGTCATAGGATGCCACCTTTCCAACAAGTCAGTTCATCAAATTTTTGCCCTGGTGAACTGTAAGTGCTGTTACTGTGTAGTGGAAACATCTAGGAGCAACAACGGTTCAGCCGTGAAGTGGTAGGCCCACTACTGAGTTCCAAACTGCCTCTGGAAGCAACGTCAGCACAAGAACTGTTCGTCGGGAGCTTCATGAAATGGGTTTCCATGGCCGAGCAGCCACACACAAGCCTAAGATCACCATGCGCAATGCCAAGCGTTGCTGGAGTGGTGGTGTAAAGCTCGCCACCATTGGACTCTGGAGCAGTGGAAACGCGTTCTCTGGAGTGATTAATCACGCTTCACCATCTGGCAGTCCGAAGGACTAATCTGCGTTTGGCGGATGCCAGGAGAACGCTACCTGCCGGATGCATAGTGCCAACTGTCAAGTTTGGTGGAGGAGGAATAATGGTCTGGGGCTGTTTTTCATGGTTCGGGCTAGGCCCCTTAGTTTCAGTGAAGGGAAATCTTAACAATACAGCATACAATGACATTCTAGAAGATTCTGTGCTTCCATCTTTGTGGCAACAGTTTGGGGAAGGCCCTTTCCTGTTTCAGCATGACAATGCCCCCGTGCACAAAGCGAGGTCCATATAGAAATGGTTTGTCGAGATCGGTGTAGAAGAACTTGCCTGGCCTGCACAGAGCCCTGACCTCAACCCCATCTAACACCTTTCGGATGAACTGGAACACAGACTGCAAGACAGGCCTAATCGCCCAACATCAGTGCCTGACCTCACTAATGCTCTTGTGGCTGAATGGAAGCAATTCCCCACAGCAATGTTCCAACATCTAGTGGAAAGGCTTCCCAGAAGAGTGGAGGCTGTTATAGCAGCAAAGAGGGGACCAACTCCATATTAATGCCCATGATTTTGGAATGAGATGTTCAACGAGAAGGTGTCCACATACTTTTGGTCATGTAGTGTATGAGTGTTTGTTACTTAAATTTTTTTGATAACCTAACAATAAACCTTTCTAATAACATGAATGGAATAGAATACAGAATACTGGATAAAACGGGTGATATTGTCAGTATTGAGTAGCCAGTAAGAGCAATGTCTAGGCATGTCGCGTGAGGCTGATTCAACCCCTTCCAGCAGTTGCTCACTGTCGCGCTGCTATGGTAACAAAGGAGGCCGTCCCACACGTGAGCAGCTGATGCAACCAAGGATTACTATTTAAACAAGGTGAGAGCCCCAGCGACTTCAATCAACTGACGCCTACATGGAGAGAATAGACCGAAAACCTGTATCACTGAGTGGAGTATTGGAGATAGAGAAAAAATCACAATGGTCTATACCCCGGCTTTGGTCCTCGGACACGGAATGCTCATTATGTCTGTAGAGGATAGCGTAGTCGAGCGAAAGTTTCTCTATCAAATCACATCGAGCAACAAAAAAGATACGCGTCGGGGCAGCCTTGAAAGTTGCGAATTCATCAAGGAAAGGAACTCCTCAAGTAAGGCTCTGTTCTGAAATCTAAGTTTTCATCGGCTATATGTGCTGTTATAAATGATGGCACATTATAACTGTCAGTTAATTCTGGTGACTTTATAGGCCTTTTGTCGAACTTTAGCCTACGACTCATAGGTTTTGACCATTCCAAGCGGCCACAGATAGTAGCCTGCACTGATACAACGTAGCTGATGCAGCCAGATAGTCTACACTCTACAGCAGGGTTCTTCAATTCCGGTCCTGGAGGGCCGAAACACTTCTGTTTTTTATTTCTACCTGGTAGTTAATTGCACTCACCTGGTGTCCCAGGTCTGAATTAGCCCCTGATTAGAAGGAGAGGATGAAAAACAGAGGTGTTTCAGCCCTCCAGGACCGGAATTGAAGAACCCTGCTCTACAGTCTGTAGCCTACTGCTCATGACTGTCAGCTGATGGTCTGTTCTTGAAAGTTCATTAATTAAACCAACCTCTGTCTCTCGTTTTTAAAGTTGCTGATACATTGCCTTATTTTGACGATCAATGTAAAAATGTTGCGCAATATATATATAAGAATAGTCTATTACAATGTTACATTTTAGTCATTTAGCAGACGCTCTTATCCTGAGCGACTTACAGTAACCTAGTGAGTGCAAACATGTTTCGTACTGGTTTAAATGTATTATTGCAATGCTATTGAATATTAGGCTAAATAACTTCAGTAAATAGGCCTAGGTGAAACAGTATAGGCTCTATATAGAATAGGCCTAAATATAGCCCCTGCCTTATCAAATGTCTGTAATACAAAAGCATAGGCTGTACAACTTAAACTCATGGTTCACCAGCAATATATTGATATTAACACACCATTCTTTTCCAGGTCTGGACTCTGAAATTACTCTCGACTGTGAGGAGAGAATACTCCAGCAGGACATGACCAGGCAGATCGAGGGTTGTCTCTCTGAAGCTAAAGAATCGAATCTGCGCTGCCGGGTGCTGCTGCTTCCCCGCCCGCTGACCGCCAAGGTTGCCCGGGACGTGGTGCACTCCTCAGTTGGAGAACCGTGTGGGCTCCGTGGGGCCTTCATACAGGTTTATTTGGAGACACAACAGGGCCTGCAGACGCTGGGTACTATATCACCCGACCCCACCGTCACTCCTACCTTCGAGCTGTCCATAGTGTTCAAACTGGACAAAGATGGTTGGCCTCCTCTCAAACACATGTTCGTTACCGACAAGGTGTTGAAACTACGACCCCAGTACCGGCTGGTCAAGAATAAATTGTATTCCTCCGCGAGCCCTGTCATACACGAGTTTTGCTGAGATAGATAATTTCTGATCAGGGATCAACACGTGGCATATGTTTCTACATTCCTTTTTAGGAGAAAAATCTCAGCACTACTTTGTTGTTTTTCTTGTGTACTTAATGCATGTCAATGTACACCTGTATTGGAGTTTTGCACAGTATATGCACTGGAAAATCACTGGAACAGTCAGCTCAATTGTGAAAAGAAATATACTTATGTGTAGGTGACAAGGAGGGAATGTTACCCTAGAAGTTTTGTATGGCTGAAATTTGAGTTGACCTAGTTAGAAAAAAAGCACAGAATGCATGTTACCTTGCTGGTTCTAGCAGGGGGTGAAATGTGTTACAGTTCTGTACAAATGTAAGATCTTCATTTGAGCCAGTTTGCTACAGCAGGAAAATAATCCTGCAGCAACAGGAAATGTGGATTATAATTAATGGACGATACATCTTTCGTAAGAGAAAATCATGTCTGAAATTTCAAAGTGGAAATTAAACTTCAGAAGCCCTTTTAAATCTCAAATACACAAGTAAACCTTTTCCTGCATTGCAGGGTGATCATATTAAGATCCTACATCTGTACAATGTAACAGCCATAGGTTGTTTTTTTGCAACCGACTTGCACAATTCCTTTGTAAAACCATGGAAACCTCATGTTGGCTGTGAAGGCAGCGGGAAGGCAAGCTGGTATTGCCCCTAACCCTGAGTCCGAATGTTTCTGTCTTGCAGTATTGTTAAACTGAAATAAAATGTTTTTGCACAGTATCCTTTTCAGTGTTGCCATACTCTTTTAATCATAAAAGCTGTCAAACTTCAATGTCTATACTCCATACCCAAGACCAGAAGGTCTCAACTTGGGTCTGTCAAAGTTTAGACTGACATTACCATTGTTTTAAATTCTTACTCTAATAAACAGTTGAACAAAACACACAAATGAAAAAACTAAACTGTACATAAAGTTCAACACTCAGTTACTACTCTTTTGAACTCCCGCTAACATACAGTAAACACATCCCACTGGGGAAATGTGGGTAATTCTTGGTTGACGTTGATCAGAGATTTCAACCTTTATTAACCCACTCAAGACAGCCAGAAGTTTGTTGAATTCCCAATGGGTTATCACTATGCTTTCAACCATCTAAAAGCACAACCAAATTCCAATGGAAAAACTGTCTGATTTTTTGGTTTAGTTGTCATTAAATATTTTATCACTGCACTTTCAATGATTTAAAAGCACAACAAAGTTCAAATGGGAATATAATGTCATTTTGTATTTATACAACTTAATGTGTCATCACTGTGCTTCATCTAATAGCACAACCAAATTACCTGGACTGCAGTTGAGATTACATTAATAGTGCAAGTGATCAATGCTGTTAGATTCTGCAGATATTTTATATTGTGAAGATCTCCACAGACCTGCGACCTTTGCATGCCCTCATGAACATTAAGGCTTTCTATGATTACGTAAGACATTGATAGTTACAGTAACCAATGTGGCCATGGATGTGCTACTCATTTAAAGGTTGAATAAAAACAGTTACATTAGTTTGTAAGTGCCTTAACTTCAGGCTATTTACTGTATTACAAAAGTCATATCGAATTGTGTTAGCTTGACAACTCAACCAAATATCAACATTTAAAGGAGATGTATAGTTTCATCTGTCACTGGTTTAATCCCATTCTTTAACTTTTATTTTTGGTTTATTTAGAGAATCCAACATATGATTTGTTAACTTGTCATCAAGTTAATAGGTGTTTTACTGTATTGCAAAAGTGATATTGAATTGGGTTTGGTTGTCAACGCAACCAAATATCAACATTCGAAGGAGATGTATATTTTTTTAGCCACTGACAGTGCGACTAATTCCAGTTTGTCTACCAATTAATAATTGATATGTTGGATTCACGTCTCCAACTCAACTAAAAAGTTAAAGAATAGGACTAAATCAAATCAAACTTTATTTAAAGTGCATTTAAAGTTTGATTTGATTTAGTCCTATTAACTTTTTGGTTGAAATGGAGACATGATTCCAACATATTAATAGTTCACTTGTAGATTACGTTTGACATCAAGCAGAGCTTGAAACTCTAGGCCTATATGTATTGTCTATTTTTAGTTGAATTGAAACAACAGCTGTTGATGACTTTGCAAATGCTATATAGGCCTAAATGTTATCATTGATGATATTAATTATAGTGTATGGTTATATTTCATTTGCTCTGTTAAACCTACCCTTTGGAATGACTTCGATAGCAACATTGGTAGTCAGTGACAAATATCAAAGCTGGGCTTGGTTAAAACTCTGGATGGGAGACCAAATGGACAGCTGTGTAGAATAACTCTGCAGTAGGAGGTGCTGCCCAGCCAATTGTAAAAAAAAAAAAAAAATGGATAGTGGATATAACGTTGAAGATCAGACATTGTTTCAAAGGTACAAATTCAACAGATTTTATACACGGTTTATCTATGTGCAAAATTGGTTACTATGATTACATAATTCTGTGGTTGAAAATTCACCCTCAAAACAACAGTTTGATGACTTTTTGCAAATCCAATGTATGTTCCATAGAAATACAAATGAATAGAAAGGGCGTCTCCATTCAAGTCAATGATGGCATAATGGGTGGACTGGCAGCCATTTTGAGTGTAATAATATAATATAATATGCCATTTAGCAGACGCTTTTATCCAAAGCGACTTACAGTCATGTGTGCATACATTTTTACGTATGGGTGGTCCCGGGGATCGAACCCACTACCCTGGCGTTACAAGCGCCATGCTCTACCAATTGAGCTACAGAGGACCACATGCCAGGAAGTAAAAACAGGAAGTGTACCTTCAATCTGTGCTGTGATTTGTTGAGTCAACTCAATTGACATGACAAAAAATACATTCCATGAGTCACATCAGTTAGCATCATTTGAATGAACATTCCAAAATACCATGGAAATTATTGCATCACAATACATGGCAGCCATTGCGAGTGTACCCATGAGTTAACCAGTGAATTAATTGCCAGGGTTAGAGGTTTGAAGCCCGTTCTATTCATTCTTATTTCTATGGTATTTTCCAAATATACTTAACAAAAATTATAAACGCAACATGTAAAGTGTTGGTCCCATGTTTCATGAGCTGAAATAAAAGTTCCCAGAAATCTTCCATGCGCACAAAATGCTTATTTCTCTCAAATGTTGTGCACAAATTTGTTTACATCCCTGTTAGTGAGTATTTATCATTTTCCAAGATAATCCATCCACCTGACAGGCGTAGCATATCAAGAAACTGATTAAACAGCACGATCATTACACAGGTGTACCTTGTGCTGGGGACAGTAAAAGGCCTCTCTAAAATGTGCCGTTTTGTCACACAACACAATGCCATAAGTGTTGAGCGAGCACGCAATTAGCATGCTGACTGCAGGAATGTCCACCAGAGCTGTTGCCAGAGAACTGAATGTTCATTTCTCTACCATAAGCCGCCTCCAACGTCGTTTTAGAGAATTTGGCAGTACGTCCAACCGGCCTCACAACCGCAGACCACGTGTAACCACGCCAGCCCAGGACCTCCACATATGGCTTCTTCACCGGACCTGCGGGATCGTCTGGGGAGGGAATTGTTGCATGTTGCGTTTATATTTTTGTTCAGTTACATTGAAACAACGTTGATTCAACCAGTTTGTGCCCAGTGGGATCATGATTCCTTGCAGCATATTTTGCAGTTGGCTACATCCTATACACAAAACAATGGGGCCCCAAGTCAGTCAGTCACTAGTACTTTAGTACTACTGTAGTACTGCAGTAGTAAAACAGATTCAGTCCTCCAGGGCTGCAGTGTCTGCTGGTTACCAGTGGCAACTGTCAATCAGAATCATATGATGTCTGGATATCTAGTGTACTGGCTTTAAATACAATCATAGACTTAAGTTAGTTAATTAAACAGTACACAACTATGGTACACAATGATAAATCAGAAATGGCCTGGAGAGAATACCAGAAGACTGCAGCCCTGCTCGCCCTATCTCTGACACAAACCATCGAACCGAAAACTCTTTGATTAAACTCAAACAACCAACTTCACAGAACAGTAACAACTCCACCAAACATTCTCTGGTTAAAATCGTCCAATCACTACATCAACTCTCTCTTTAAACCTACAGCCCTCTGGCCTGTTGGCACCCTACTGTCCTACTGCCTTTTGACTCTCTGGTTATTTCTTCATCTTCATGTCTGCTTCAATAGCACAGCGGCGCCCTCTTGTGCCCCCGTCCTGCAGGGAAGAGAGGTGGGTGAAGGTCAGTCTGACACCAGGTTGAAAACCCAGCGATGGCTCGTGGTTGGCCCGTTAAAAACACAAGACGATCTCCCACCAGAGGAAAACCAGAGAAGAAAGAAAAGCGATGGATCAGACGAGAAGTTGAAGACAACCACTGGATACACAAAAAAGGCATTTGTTGAGAAATGAACGAACACACGTACACACAACCAGGATGGGTCCATTTAAAAATCAAATACCGAAGGTTAAAAATGTAGTGACGGTGACGGATGTGTTTGTTAATATGAGAGGTGAGTGTTTGACTACAGGTGTAGTCAGTGAGTAGCAAACTGTTTTATGCCTTTCTGAATATGAGATTAGTGTTTTGGGTGTGTGTGACAGAGACGGAGAAACAGAGCGTGCGCTTGACTTGGCCTGGTGAGTTGTGACCTTCGACCTGAATACTTACAAAGAGAGAGAGAAGGAAAGCGGGAGAAGCCATTGGGACACTGTCCTGTAGGAGGACAAACAGTTAGTGAGAAAAGAGAGAACCACACACCCACACACAGTGACATTTACCCCTCGTATACACACACACCTCTCCACACACATGCATACACACACACACCTCTCCACACACACCCAGAGTAAACAACACAAACAAGACAACATTGTACAAATAGAAGAACAGACAGTAAGACAGACACACGTTCAGACAGTCAAGTGAGAAACACAGCAGACAGACAGTAGTAATGGAGAGGGGAGACAGACAGTACTAATGGAGAGGGGACCCAGACAGTAGTGATGGAGAGGGGACCCAGACAGTAGACAGACAGACAGTAGTAATGGAGAGGGGAGACAGACAGTAGTAATGGAGAGGGGACCCAGACAGTAGACAGACAGTAGTAATGGAGAGGGGAGACAGACAGTACTAATGGAGAGGGGACCCAGACAGTACTAATGGAGAGGGGACCCAGACAGTAGACACACAGTAGTGATGGAGAGGGGACCCAGACAGTAGACAGACAGACAGTAGTAATGGAGAGGGGACACAGACAGTAGACAGACAGACAGTAGTAATGGAGAGGGGAGACAGACAGTAGACAGACAGACAGTAGTAATGGAGAGGGGAGACAGACGGTAGACAGACAGTAGTAATGGAGAGGGGAGACAGACAGTACTAATGGAGAGGGGACACAGACAGTAGACAGACAGTAGTAATGGAGAGGGGAGACAGACAGTAGTAATGGAGAGGGGACCCAGACAGTAGACAGACAGTAGTAATGGAGAGGGGAGACAGACAGTACTAATGGAGAGGGGACACAGACAGTAGACACACAGTAGTGATGGAGAGGGGACACAGACAGTAGACAGACAGACAGTAGTAATGGAGAGGGGACACAGACAGTAGACAGACAGACAGTAGTAATGGAGAGGGGAGACAGACAGTGGTAATGGAGAGGGGACCCAGACAGTAGACAGACAGTAGTAATGGAGAGGGGAGACAGACAGTACTAATGGAGAGGGGACCCAGACAGTAGACACACAGTAGTGATGGAGAGGGGAGACAGACAGTACTAATGGAGAGGGGACACAGACAGTAGACAGACAGTAGTAATGGAGAGGGGACCCAGACAGTAGACAGACAGTAGTAATGGAGAGGGGAGACAGACAGTGGTAATGGAGAGGGGACCCAGACAGTAGACAGACAGTAGTAATGGAGAGGGGAGACAGACAGTACTAATGGAGAGGGGACCCAGACAGTAGACACACAGTAGTGATGGAGAGGGGACCCAGACAGTAGACAGACAGACAGTAGTAATGGAGAGGGGACACAGACAGTAGACAGACAGACAGTAGTAATGGAGAGGGGACACAGACAGTAGACAGACAGACAGTAGTAATGGAGAGGGGAGACAGACGGTAGTAATGGAGAGGGGACCCAGACAGTAGACAGACAGTAGTAATGGAGAGGGGAGTGGGTAGACAGACAGACAGTAGTAATGGAGAGGGGAGACAGACAGGCTCCATGCTCCTACAGAAGAACTGTAATGGCAGGGAGGTTAGGAGAGAGGCAAGATAAGATTATTGGGTCATGAGATGGGTACACAGTCAGTCCGGCGTCAATTGTACATGTCTTGGCTCCTTGGTGTCGATGCTGGACTCGGAGGTGTGCGTGTGTGTGGTTGAGTACAGGTAACTGCCAAAATAAAGGAAACACATTGAAGTGGCTGGAACTCTATTGGAGGGATGCGACACCATTCTTCCACAAGAAATTCCACCATTTGGTGTTTTGTTGATGGTGGTGGTGCCGCTCCATAATCTCCCATAAGTGTTCAATTGGGTTGAGATCTGGTGACTGAGATGGCCACAGCATATGGTTTACACCGTGTTCATGCTCATCAAACCATTCAGTGACCACTTGTCATCCTATGGGGGCATAGCCATGGTAGCCAAAATAATGGCCTGCCCAGCATTTTTATACACGGCCCTAAGCATGATGGGATGTTAATTGCTTAATTAACTCAAGAACCACACCTGTGTGGAAGCACCTGCTTTCAATATACTTTGCATCCCTCATTTACTCAAGTGTTTCCATAATTTTGGCAGTTACCTGTATGCGTATGTGTCTAGTCTTACCTTCTCCACTGACTCCCCTGGCTTGCGGCCCCCCTCGCGGCCTCTGAGGCTCTTGGTGGAGATGGAGGACTCTGAGGTCTGCATGATGAGCTGAGTGGCCAGGAACTGCTGCACGTGTTCTAGAACGTCCCTCTGCATCTCCAGGGCCATGTGGAACACGTCGTGGTCAGAGCTGTTGTACATCACCGCGTTCTGGAACATCAGCATGATGTCACGCTGGAACTCTGCTGTCGTACGGATCTGACCCGCCTCGATACTCTTCTTGATGGCCGACAGATCCATGGGTCTGGAGGGGGAGGGAGGGATTGGGTGTGAATGTGTGTGTGTGTGTTTGTGTATGAATTTGTGTGTGTGTGTTTTAGATGGTAAGGTTAGCATGTACTTACATTGTTTTATAAATAAATAGCTTTTATTTTCATACGCACATAACATATAATAGCAAACAAACACCGTTTACTGTTATAGAACTCTCACCTGTGTACAATGCTGTGGTAACCAGGGGCGATGTCTTCAGACACAGACTGAAGGAACACACTGGCGTACCTGTCAAAGGTAACAACAACTGATCCGTCAAACTCTACAGTAGCTCAGACATGTTAAGTGATTGGCTGTTATTGGGAAAATGGCTAAGAGCTGACCTGTGATTGGCTGCTGCTCTCCACACCAGCATGATGGCTTTCTTCCAGATCTTCTGAGCCTGAACGGCCTCCTGATCCTCCCCACATATCGAACTGAGAGAGACGGAGGGAGAGACAGAGACAGAGAGAGACAGACAGACAGAGGAGGGTGAAAGGTGAGTGATAGAAGGGGAGAGAGGTCAGGGGAGAGAGACAGACAGACAGACAAAGAGAGAGACAGACAGAGAGAGAAGGAGAGAGAGAGAGAGACAGACAGAGGAGGGTGAAAGGTGAGTGATAGAAGGGGAGAGAGGTCAGGGGAGAGAGACAGAGAGAGACAGACAGACAGAGGAGGGTGAAAGGTGAGTGATAGAAGGGGAGAGAGGTCAGGGGAGAGAGACAGAGAGAGAGAGAGACAGACAGACAGAGGAGGGTGAAAGGTGAGTGATAGAAGGGGAGAGAGGTCAGGGGAGAGAGACAGAGAGAGAGAGAGACAGACAGACAGAGGAGGGTGAAAGGTGAGTGATAGAAGGGGAGAGAGGTCAGGGGAGAGAGACAGAGAGAGAGAGAGACAGACAGACAGAGGAGGGTGAAAGGTGAGTGATAGAAGGGGAGAGAGGTCAGGGGAGAGAGACAGAGAGACAGACAGACAGAGGAGGGTGAAAGGTGAGTGATAGAAGGGGAGAGAGGTCAGGGGAGAGAGACAGAGAGAGAGAGAGACAGACAGACAGAGGAGGGTGAAAGGTGAGTGATAGAAGGGGAGAGAGGTCAGGGGAGAGAGACAGAGAGAGAGAGAGACAGACAGAGGAGGGTGAAAGGTGAGTGATAGAAGGGGAGAGAGGTCAGGGGAGCGAGACAGAGAGAGACAGACAGAGAGAGAGACAGACAGAGAGACGGAGGGAGAGAGAGACAGGGAGAGAGACAGATAGACAGGATTGTGATGAGAGTGAACAAAAGCCCATCAAGACAGCTTACTACAGAGAAACCACCCCTAATCTTGGGGAGAGGTCAAAAAGCATTCTTTAGGGTCAAGTTGACTTGCTTTATTCAGGCTTATGATGGCATGTTCAGGTTAAGAGTTGCCATGGATACAAGGACCATGGTTGGACACTTACAACTGGGAAGAGGCGGGGCTGCTGGCTAGCGAATCAGCTGTGGTGTAGCGTTGGGAGGAGGGGCCATAGCCGTCCTCGCTCTCACTGGCTGCCGGTTCTACTTCTGATAGGTAGGGCCCCTCCCCCTCTCCACACTCCTTCATCTCCATTCCTTCATCAGGATCCCCGTCGCTGCCTCCATCCTCATCCTTCACTTCCTACACAAAGATGCACAAGGAGAGATGATAATTCAACTGCACCTGGTAGAGGTGTGTGTGTTACTGAAAAGAGGACAATTACCTTGGACTCTTTCCCTGATCCGGAGCTGTCTTCTGAGTCTAGGCAGGGTGTGTTTGGTTCTGGCTGGGTCCACTCCTCATTTTCAGTCTTCACAGCTGTGCTCAGGGCTCCTTCCTCCCCTAGAACGCCCTCCTCTGTGACCTCACTTCCTGCCAGGCCATCATCAGCAACAACAGAAGGGGCAACGTCTGTCTGCACTGTTTCTTGTCCTTCACAGTCCTTCCCGTTCCCCTCCTCGGCTTCCCCCCTTCCACGCTCTGTCTCTGTCTGTGGCTCCAGGCCCCCAGGGTTAGCTCCCGCCCCAGCCTGAAGCCCCTGTGTGGGGTCAGACTGAACCGTAGGACCAGGCTCTGAGGCCTTCAAGTCCTGGGCCTCCCATGGGCCTGAGAGGGAGTGGCCAGCAGAAACAGCCTCCTCACAGAGAGAGAGAGCAGCCTCCACTGCTGCAGCATCTAGAGCCTCCACAGAGTCATCCACCTGAGAGAGAGAGAGAGAGAGAGAGAGAGAGAGAGAGAGAGAGAGAGAGACAGAGAGAGAGAGAGAGAGAGAGAGAGAGAGAGAGAGAGACGGAGAGAGAGGGAGAGAGAGAGACGGAGAGAGAGAGAGAGAGGGAGAGAGAGAGACGGAGAGAGAGAGAGAGAGGGAGAGAGAGAGACGGAGAGAGACAGAGAGAGACAGACAGAGACGACTGTGATGAGTGCGCACAAACAAGTCCGCTTACTACAGAGATATCTAGGTCAAAAGCTGTATCCCACCCTCTCAAAGTCCCCCCCCCCACACCATGTACCTTCTCCTCTATGATGGCGATGATATCTCTTAGGTCCAGCTCGTCCCCCATGTAGGAACCAGGTACATTGTCCTCCTCCACTAGCCCTGGCTCCATCACTAGCTCCACCTTCACCACCTCTGAGCCTGCCTCTCTGACTGAACACACAGACACAGAGAGAGAAAGACAGACAGAGAATCACGCACGTGTCACCACCAACGGTACACTGGTCTCACTGAGTAGAAATCAGATGAGGGTTCCTCTTTATATACTAGATATTCCTTCCCTTTTCTAGATGGAAGGGAGAGACAGCTGGGTTTAGAGAGAAACACTGACAGACAGACGAGGGACAGTATTAACCTGTGTTGGGTGGGGCAGGGCATGGGGGGGGGGGGCACTGTTTCCATTGGACACAACAAAGTACATCTAATAAAGGACACAGACACACACTTTGCTTCTAACACATTTAAAGCACATACAGCACTAATACTTAGCATCCTAACATGCACATCAAGCCAAACACATAACAGCCAGCCAGCCAGAGCGGTTACATCACGGTTGCCATAGTTACCTGCACTGGCAACCTCAAGGCCTGCTGTGATAGCGGGGGTTGTAGTAGGAACTCCTCCGTTAGCCAGTCCTGCAGCAGCAACATCCCCCTCCACTACCTGACAATATTACATCATCAACACACAATATCCCCGATTCCCTGTACTAAAGATTTCTAAATCAGCTGTTTTTACAGAGCAGCTTAGTAGGATGTACAACAGCATAGTATAGACAGGAATTTCCCTGACACCAGTAGCTTGTGAAGTCAAATTTAACCTGAACCCTCTCCCTTAAAACAGATCCACCCAATACAACCCAATATAATCCAAATACTTTCATCCCTTATTACCACAAATCATCCTGTTTTTTAATCCCTCTTCCAACTTTCTTTTGTAGTGTATTTCTCACCAGTCTGGGGCTAGCAGAGATCAGGCTTCCTTTCTTCAGCAGCTCTGAAAGGAGAGGTGAGGGAGGCGGCGTGGACTTCTGACTGAGGAGCCTCTTCTGTGGGGAGTCATCTACCGGAGACCCCAGGCTTCTCTCCTCAGGCCCCGCCATTGGAGCGTCCGACGACGGTAGGAACACGGCCACCCCCTGGGCATACATGTACAGAGTGGGGGAAAAAACACATTCACTGACCATTCCTCCATGACAACAAGAGACTAGCAACAACCAGCTAGAAGAGACACTCAAAACAGTACAAAAACATCTCTAAAGTTTATAACACAAGTGCTTTATGCATACAGTGTTATGGTGACCAGGACAAAGACCCTTCCCTTACCACATTGGCGCCAGAGGTCTCCTCTGCCTGGGGCATGGCTGTATCTGTTGGGGGTGTCGGGGTGTCTGTCTGTGCCTCCTCCATGCTCGTGGCACTCAGAGGGGAGCGTACAGTGACACTGGGCACCCGCTTGGGCGTGTTCTTAACCGCTTGTCGAGCTGAAACCAGAGAGAAGAAGAATGGGTTATTATTACCGGTAGTTCCTGAGCCTAATCATTGGTCAAATCAGTGGTGCCCAAAAGGTGGATTATTATTATTAGGTCAAAGCTTACCCTGATAGGCTGTCTCTGTGGCCTTCCTCTTAAGATCTGCCTCATCCTCATCCTGCTTCTTTTTCCTGCCAAACAATTTTAATCATGAAACACAATCTTCACTACTAAATCTGGTTCAGAAAGTACACTATGAATAACAACATAGTGTTTACAACAAATAAACAGAAAGACATATTGTTGGACAGACAGGCATGCAGACACAAACCGAGAGACAGACAGACCGGTTTCTTACTGTGTTATGTCTGTCCACAGCTCCTCCAGCCGGGAGTCCAGATGTCCTGTTTGGATCAGATCCACCTCCTTCTTCAGCTTTCTGTCAAAACAGGAAATACAGGGCCAAAGGTCAAGCATGGTAAATAGAGTGTATGGAGCATGTCGGTCATTTATAATGGCTTTGAACAGGGATACATTTTGGCTATGTATTGATAGTGAAGGGTCCACTGTGTGTGTGTGTGACTACATTTGTATGTGTGTGTGAGCGAGTGTGCCTGTGTGTATTGACCTGTATTTGTCCTGTGTGTCTCTCAGTCGTTTTTTCAGCTCCTCTATCCTCTCGGCGGTGAGTCTCCGTACGATCACATCCTCGATGGTCTCCACCACCTCACCCTTCTCCCCACGCTTACGCCTGAAACAGTGCCGTACATCAGACACATGAAGCGCTCTGACGACAGCTGGAGTGCTGCCTCCGCAACAGAATACTTAAATAAAGCAGATAAAATGTGTGTTTGTGTACTCACTTTGGAGCCTCTGTGGTCTCCAGCAGTTCAGAATACTGAGAGGCACAGTGCTGTGGGGTTCAGAGACACAGAGAGCAAGTTAGATATATAGTAGCTGACCTTTCAACTTTGTTCATCATGAAAGAGATTAATTGTTTTGTGTCACAGTGAGTCTGACTATGAAATGGGGACAAGCATGTTGTCTCTGTCATACCTTCTGGGAGAACCAGTCTGGAGGGCGGCCTGGCTCTGAGAAAGGCTTGATGGCTCTGCTGACTGACACCCTGAAAGGCAGACAGTGGCAGGAGGACAATCAAGCACACAAATTACCATGTAGAAGAGTTTACTATATACACTAGAAAGAAGAAAAAAAACATGTAAATGCAATCAGTGACAGACTGAAATAAGTAGTGTTTGTTTACCAGTTTTGGTCTCCGCTCCTCATTACAGAGGAGGCTAGGCATAGTTTCTCCCTCAATGACCACGGCTCCGTCGGGCCAACGGACAGCATCTTGTGTTCTACATAAAGACAGATATAAGGAAATTATGACGCTTGGAATAGGTAGGCTAGCAATAGAGAGAAAGAGAGATTTCACAGGTCGCGGCGCAGGGGGAACCAAAGTTAGGTCAGAGCACAAATCTAGGCTAGATAGTTAGCTAGCTAAACACCGGCTACACAGCAAGCAAGCTACAATATTGTTGTTAATGCAAATAAGGTTTTGAGCTATCTAGAAAAGCATAACATCACCACTTAGCTAGCTAGGTCATCTAACACAATAATTGATTTTGTTGTTTATCATATTCGGCTAGTAAAGTACGTGCTCTGTAGCTAGGAACACCAATTGTTATCAAGCTAGCAAACGTTAGCTTGCCAGGAGCGCGCCACTAGCTAACAAAACCCAGGCAGGGCTAGCTAGACGAAAATAATGTATAAAGCTAGTTACGAAAATATTGTAAATTACAGTTGAAATGTATGTATACGTTGTAGCTACACTTGCAAGCTAACAAATAATACTCACTCCCGACTCCACTCGCCATTTGTTTGTGGACAGGGCCTCGCCACTAAACTTCCGCCGGAATAAGTTCAATGTTGCACAGATGCGGAGAATGACATCAGAACAAATCACATACCGACCCTTGTCACACTGGGGGGATTAGCTCAAATGGTAGAGCGCTCGCTTAGCATGCGAGAGGTAGCGGGATCGATGCCCGCATCCTCCATTTTTTGCTTATTTTTATTGAATGTATTGAATGTGATATAATTAGCTTCTGAAGTAGTCTGATCAATTCCCTTTCCTTCTGTGTTATATTAGAAACGGATGTTGCTGCAGCTGTATTCTCAAATACATTGTATTATTATTATTGTCAGCATAGCTCTATATTAATTCTAGGGGCTAATATCAAAATGATTTCTAGTTACATATTTACATTTACATCATTTAGCAGACGCTCTTATCCAGAGCGACTTACAAATTGGTGCATTCAACTTATGATAGCCAGTGGGACAACCACTATTTTTTTTATGGGGGGGTGGGGGAGGGGGGGTAGAAGGATTACTTTTATACTATTCCAGGTATTCCTTAAAGAGGTAGGGTTTCAAGTGTCTCCGGAAGGTGGCGTCGTGGGGGAGCTTGTTCCACCATTGGGGTGCCAGAACAGCGAATAGCTTTGACTGGGCTGAGCGGGAACTGTGCTTCCGTAGAGGTAGGGGGGCTAGCAGGCCAGAGGTGGATGAACGTAGTGCCCTCGTTTGGGTGTAGGGTCTGATCAGAGCCTGACGGTAAGAAGGTGCCGTTCCCCTCACAGCTCCGTAGGCAAGCACCATGGTCTTGTAGTAGATGCGAGCCTCAACTGGAAGCAAGTGGAGTGTGCGGAGGAGCGGGGTGACATGAGAGAACTTGGCAAGGTTGAACACCAGACGGGCTGCAGCGTTCTGGATAACATGCAGAGATGCGATTCGCCACCTGGTTATCAGAAGGGCAAAAGGAGAAAATTAATTGTGTGTCATCTGCGTAGCAATGATAGGATATGACAGAGCCAAGTGACTTGGTGTATAGAGAGAATAGGAGAGGGCCTAGAACTGAGCACTGGGGGACACCAGTGGTGAGAGCACGTGGTGCGGAGACAGATTCTCACCACGCCACCTGGTAGGAGCGACCTGTCAGGTAGGACGCAATCCAAGAGTGAGCAGCGCCGGAGATGCCCAACTCGGAAAGGGTGGAGAGGAGGATCTGATGGTTCACAGTATCAAAGGCAGCGGATAGGTCTAGAAGGATAAGAGCAGAGGAGAGAGAGTTAGCTTTAGCAGTGCGGAGAGCCTCCGTGACACAGAGAAGAGCAGTCTCAGTTGAATGACCAGTCTTGAAACCTGACTGGTTTGGATCAAGAAGGTCATTCTGAGAGAGATAGCAGGAGAGTTGGCTAGAGACGGCACGCTCAAGAGTTTTGGAGAGAAAAGAAAGAAGGGATACTGGTCTGTAGTTGTTGACATCGGAGGGATCGAATGTAGGTTTTTTGAGGAGGGGTGCAACTCTCGCTCTCTTGAAGACGGAAGGGACATGGCCAGGGGTCAAGGATGAGTTGATGAGCGAGGTGAGGTAAGGTAGAAGGTCTCCGGAAATGGTCTGGAGAAGAGAGGAGGGGATAGGGTCAAGTGGGCAGGTTGTTGGGCGGACGGCCGTCACAAGTCGCAAGATTTCATCAGAGAGAGAGGGGAGAACGAAGTCAAAGCATAGGGTAGGGCAGTGTGAGCAGGACCAGCGGTGTCATTTGACTTAATAAATGAGGATCAGATGTCGTCAACCTTCTATTCAAAATGGTTGACGAAGTCATCCACAGAGAGGGAGGAGGGAGGGGGAGGAGGAGGAGGATTCAGCAGGGAGGATACGGTGGCAAAGAGCTTCCTAGGGTTAGAGGCAGAGGCTTGAAATTTAGAGTGGTAGAAAGTGGCTATAGCAGCGGAAACAGAGGAAGAGAATGTAGAGAGGAGGGAGTGAAAAGATGACAGGTCTGCAGGGAGTCTAGTTTTCCTCCATTTCCATACGGAGCAGGAGGGGAGGACCGAGCCGGCCGGGAGGATAGGGGACATAGAGAGTCAAAAGATGCAGAAAGGGAGGAGAGGAGGGTTAAGGAGGCAGAATCAGGAGATCGGAGGGAGAAGGATTTAGCAGAGGGAAGAGATGATAGGATGGAAGAGGAGAGAGTAGTGGGAGAGAGAGAGCGAAGGTTGCGACGACACATTACCATCTGAGTAGGGGCAGAGTGAGTAGTGTTGGAGGAGAGCGAGAGAGAAAAGGATACAAAGTAGTGGTCGGAGACTTGGAGGGGAGTTGCAGTGAGATTAGTAGAAGAACAGCATCTAGTAAAGATGAGGTCAAGCGTATTGCCTGCCTTGTGAGTAGGGGGGGACGGTGAGAGGGTGAGGTCAAAAGAGGAAAGGAGTGGAAAGAAGGAGGCAGAGAGAAATGAGTCAAAGGCAGACGTAGGGAGGTTAAAGTCATCCAGAACTGTGAGGGGTGAACCATCCTCAGGAAAGGAATTATCAAGGCGTCAAGCTCATTGATGAACTCTCCAAGGGAACCTGGAGGGCGATAAATGACAAGGATGTTAATCTTGAATGGGCTAGTGACTGTGACAGCATGGAATTCAAATGAGGATATAGACAGATGGGTCAGGGGAAAAAGAGAGAATGTCCACTTGGGAGAGATGAGGATTCCTGTGCCACCGCCGCAATGACCAGATGCTCTCGGGGTATGCGAGAACACATGATCAGACGAGGAAAGAGCAGGACTGGAGGGTAGCATAGGCTGAGATGAACTCTGCCTTGTTGGCCGCAGAATGGCAGTTCCAGAGGCTGCCGGAGACCACGTGTGTCGTGCGCGCAGGGACCACCAGATTAGAGTGGCAGCAGCCACGCGGTGTGAAGCGTTTGTATGGCCTGTGCAGAGAGGAGAGAACAGGGATAGACAGACACATAGTTGACAGGCTGCAGAAAAGGCTACAATAATGCAAAGGAGATCAGAATGAAATTAACTAAACATCTGGGAAAGCGAGAGAGCGGGGCCTCCCTCACTTACGTTTCACTGAAACACTCAAATATAACTCTCCCAACTTCCACTTTAGAAATTATAATGTTGTAAACTACAGCGGTTCAATGTTTTCTAGGAATAGACTCTAACTTAGTTTATTCAGCTAGCTAACTTGATACAGTATTCTTCCGTGAAAACCGCCCAGGGCACCATATCCTATGACGCCATAGCTAACTAGCATGCTAGCTTCCAATAACACGGTTTAGCACCAATACTCGGTTACAACAAACTACCAATAGTGTGTTAACACACTAAACTTAGGCTATTAATCAGTGATCATCAAGGGACTCCAAGGGAAAATAGTAATATTGCTTATGAATTAGAGACATACTGTATACACAGTTACACATTCTACTTTTGTGAACATTCACTGAAAGTTCCATTAGTCATTATCTCTGAACATGAATGGAGGATTAGCTCAAATTGTAAGGCATTTGCTTAGCATGAGTGGTAGTGGGATTAATGCCTGCTTCCTTCAAATCTTTACTTTCCATCTATGACTAGGCAGTGCCAGAGATATGGAAGATGTTTTATAATTGTTGTAGTGAACACAGGAGAATTAGCTCAAATGGTAGCGCGCTTGCTTAGCATGTGAGAGATTGTGGGATTGATGCCTGCATCCTCCAAATCTTTATTTATTTTATAGTCTTTTTTTGCTCATCTTTATCAAGGGATCCAATAATTCCGGACCCCACTGTATGTGAAAACGACAGGTTTCTATGATTTGTAGTGAAAGAGATGCACACCAGATTATGTCAAAGGTGTTTCTGGATGATGTGTTTCTGGATGATGTCATCGGAATAACTTGACATCATCTGGTGTGTATCATGTGATTTTAACTATGAGCAGGCAAAGGTTAGTAAATCACATGCTACACACCAGATGATGTTAAAAGTGTTTCCAATGACATCAGAAACATAGAAACCCGCCACTTTCACATGTTGATGTTAGGGTGGTGCTGGAGAAGTTGACAAGTGGTAACCAATCAATCAATCAAAGTGATTTATAAAGCTCTTTTTACATCAGCAGATGTCACAAAGTGCTTATACAGAAACCCAGCCTAAAACCCCAAACAGCAAGCAATGCAGATGTAGAAGCACATCGCTAGGAAAAACTCCCTAGAAAGGCAGGAACCTAGGAAGAAACCTAGAGAAGAACCAGGCTCTGAGGGGTGGCCCGTCCTCTTCTGGCTGTCCTGGGTGGAGATTTTAAGAGTACATGGCCATTACGGCCAAATCGTTCTTCAAGATGTTCAAACATTCATAGATGACCAGCAGGGTCAAATAATAATCACAGTGGTTGTAGAGGGTGCAAAAAGACAGCACCTCAGGAGTAAATGTCAGTTGGCTTTTCATAGCCGAGCATTCAGAGGTCGAGACAGTTGCGGTAGGGAGGGAGAGAGAGAGAGGGAGCGGGAGAGGGTGAGAGAGGGTCGAAAACAGCAGGTCCAGGGCAAGGTAGCACATCTGGTAAAAAGGTCAGGGTTCCATAGCCACAGGCAAAACAGCAGAAACTGGATCAGCAGCACGACCAGGTGGACTGCGGACGGGGAGAGCCAGGAGACATCAGGCCAAGTAGTCCTGAGGCATGGTCCTAGAGCTCAGGTCCTCCGGAAGGGGAGAGAGAAAGAGAGAGAGATGGGAGAATTAGAGGGAGCATACTTAAGTTCACACAGGACACCAGATAAGACAGGAGAAATACACCAGATAGGACAGACTGAATAAACATTTCCCTTTAAGGACAGCTGAAGAAAGCACACGTGTTTTCTTCAGGAAAATTACCCTTACTAGTTCCTTTGTAGTTTCTGCATAGTGTGTCATAAGAACCAGATAAAGTATTAGTGAACAGTTGCTCTGAGTTTTATGGGACAAAAACCCATCAATTGGGGGGCGCCGTGAGATTTATTTGAAGATGTAGGGTTTCAGACGTTTTCGGAAGATGGGCAGGGAATCAATCTCTGTTCTAAAGTTTGGGGGAAGCTCGTTCCACCATTGGGGTGCCAGGACAGAGAAGAGCTTTGACAGGGCTGAGCGGGAGCTGAATCACTGTTCCCCTTGCTGCTCCGTAGGCAAGCACCAGGGTTTTAAAATGGATGCGAGCTTCGACTGGAAGCCAGTGGAGTGTGCGGAGGAGCGGGATTACATAGGAGAACTTGGGAAGGTGGAACACCAGGCAACTGTGGAGTTCTGCATAAATTGCAGGGGTTTGATGGCACAAGCGGGGACCCCAGCCAACAGAGAGTTGCAGTCCAGACAGGAGATTTAAAGTGCCTGGATTAGGACCTGCGCTGCTTCCTGTGTGAGGAAAGGTCGTACTCTACAGATGTTGTAGAGCATGAACCTGCAGTAGCAAGTCACTGCTTTTACGTTTGCAGAGAACGACAGGGTGTTGTCCAGGGTCACGCCAAGGTTATTTGCACTCTGGTAGGGGGACACCGTGGAGTTCAAACCGTGATGGAAGGGTCTTTGAGGTGGCAGGCCTTCCCCTTGGAGGAAGAGATTGTTGAGGTTGAGCTTGAGGTGTTGGGCCGACATCCAAGCTGAGAGGTCTGCCAGGCATGCAGAGATGCATGTAACCACCTGGGTGTCAGAAGGGGGGAAGGAGAAAACTAGTTCAGTGTCATCCGCATAGCAATGATAGGAGAGACCATGTGAGGATATGACGGAGCCAAGTGACTTGGTGTATAGAGAGAAGCGGAAAGGGCATAGAACCGAGCCCTAGGGGACGCCAGTAGTGCAAGTGGTGCAGACACAGATCCTCTCCATGTCACATGGTAAGAGCGACCTGCCAGGTAGGACACAATCGAAGAGTGTGCAAAGCCTGAGACACCCAGCCCTGAGAGGGTGGAGAGGAGGATCTGATGGTTCACGGTGTCGAAGGCCGCTACACCTCCGACATCGGCAAAACATCAGCTAACCTGTTTCAACTCTCCCCCACACACTAAAGCTAATTAATGCTGTAGCTTTGCTGGTTAATTGGCACCCTAAACAATCTTAAGGCACAATGCCCCCTTGATACAAGTTTTCATTTTCAATAGGAAAGCATTTGTGTTAATTCTAACTCCAGACTCTGTTTATCCTTAGTCCACAAACCTTTCTTTCTTTCTTTCTTTCTTTCTTTCTTTCTTTCTCTAATTTCTCTGACCGCCTCTCTCTTCATTACCCCCTGTCTCTCTTGTGGTCTCCCCTTGCCATCTCATGGGACTGACTCCCTGCTAACATAAAGGTGAAATAAAAAAAAGTGAAATGCACATAAAAACCAACAGTGTAATGTTTGAATTGGGTCTTGTGTCAGATTAACTGTTGTCCTCAACTTCATTCTGTTTTATTTTACTTCCTACCATTTTAGTAGGTCTAGATCTAACTGAATGAAGACAAACGACAGACAGACCAAAAAGATAGATCACCATTTAAGTGCTTTATTAAAAGGTAAAACAAAAATAACAGAAGTCAGAGGTGTATGTATATCTATATATTTATACATAGCAAAAATAATTGGCATGTAGCACAGTTCTCTAGCACATACAAGCACAACAAGCTAAATAGAAAGTGAATGAGAAGAATTTTCATACCAAGAATCAAAGCAGTCAATTTCACTTCTGTCCTAGAGTGGAGGAGAGAGGAGCCCTTGTTGACAGAGATATAATGGACAGCCTTCTCTCCACTGGAAATGCTTCTAAACAGACCCAATGTTTTAGCCCGGGTGCAAGTTTGATCACTCCTTGGCTTTGCCTTGCCAAGCAAAAACAGGCAACTAATATCCAAGAAAGCACCCAAAGCAACTAATAGTTGTTTAAATTAAAGGGACAAATTCTGTGGTCACTTGCCATGTATGAGATGCATGTTTTTGCTTTCCCATCAACAAGCACAGATGTACATTATGAGACTGATCTTTGAATCAGTTGTTAAATGTTTGGGAGCCTTGACCCCCAGTCTAAGGTTGTCCTCTCCTCTGTTTACAGTGGAAAGGCCTTGGACCAATCCACTGAGACCCAGTCCCTCCACCACCTCTAGGACAAGTGCCATGGCAACAAAATGATTGGCTTCCAAAGCAATTGAAGAACATTTAATGTACAAGTTCGCATGAACAGAAGTTTTCGTCAGGGATGTTTGTTTCGCAAGTGTGTGTGATTGTAGTAAAAGCAGTTATTTTATCCAGATCGGACTAAAATCCTGTGGAGAATTCAGATTTATTGTTTTTTGGATAATGACAATGAGTAAAGAAAAATCCCTTCTCACAAACCGAATACACATGAATAGTAAATTATTTCCTGTTTTGCGCACTACTGACATCCATTATTTCCGACTATCAGCTGATCTGGATGTCATTCCCCAGACAGACAGCAGGTGGACCACCAAATTCACAGGTTCTTCTGCACAACAGCTTGCATGCAGAACTATGGGACTGATCGTGTAGATAGGCCTAACACAGTTTGATCTTGAAATCAATCTAGTTTTATATAGGGTTGCAAAGGGAGGGTATATTACTGGATCATTTCGAAGTTTACCAGTAAACTACCAGAAATTTTGTAAATTTCAAGGATTTAATGTAAATTATCACAAGACATCTAGTGGCCATTTTGGATACTTCAGATTATCACAGGTGTCTAATGATCTCTGGCCCTCTGTGTGGCCTTATCACATGTCAAATATATAACAATCAAATAAGATGATTTTAATATTTAAAAAATAGAATGACAAAGCTGTAAAACATTATCCTAAATATAAACCATCAATTTAGTGAATACCATTGGTGTTTAATATAAGGGTTTCAGCATGAAATATCCTTTATATATTCTTTACACACTTTTATTTACTTTACTAGGCTATGTCAATATGTCTTTGTTGTAAATGTTTTGGCGCCAAACTGGTGGCAGTTGTGAAAAAAGTCAATAGTTGGAAGTCAATAGTTGGAAGAGTTGCAGAGTTAATTGAAAATAATGCCATTGTTGATTAGATTCTAATTTAATTAATTTTCTCTTGAATCATATGTCTATCTACTAGAAACTCATGCACAATACGGATACAGGTATACAAAATGTTTTTTGTTTTTTTAAGTTATTCAAGTATAAATTACCAAAGTTATTATAGATTGCCATATATTACCTGTTAATTACCAAAAAATACAGAAGATTCCAGTAACTTTGTTAAATTACCGGTAGCTTTGCAACCCTAGTTTTATGTAAGCTACCATTCTGATTTACTGTGTTACTGTGTCATCAAACAGGAGAACACATGAGGGAAATGTAAAGATAATTCATTTGTTGACTATAGGGCATATGCATATACAGTGGGGAAAAAAAGTAATTTTCATCATAGGTACACGTCAACTATGACAGACAAAATGAGATTTTTTTTCCCAGAAAATCACATTGTAGGATTTTTTATGAATTTATTTGCAAATTATGGTGGAAAATAAGTATTTGGTCAATAACAAAAGTTTCTCAATACTTTGTTATATACCCTTTGTTGGTAATGACACAGGTCAAACGTTTTCTGTAAGTCTTCACAAGGTTTTCACACACTGTTGCTGGTATTTTGGCCCATTCCTCCATGCAGATCTCCTCTAGAGCAGTGATGTTTTGGGGCTGTCGCTGGGCAACACAGACTTTCAACTCCCTCCAAAGATGTTCTATGGGGTTGAGATCTGGAGACTGGCTAGGCCACTCCAGGACCTTGAAATGCTTCTTACGAAGCCACTCCTTCGTTGCCCGGGCGGTGTGTTTGGGATCATTGTCATGCTGAAAGACCCAGCCACGTTTCATCTTCAATGCCCTTGCTGATGGAAGGAGGTTTTCACTCAAAATCTCACGATACATGGCCCCATTCATTCTTTCCTTTACACAGATCAGTCGTCCTGGTCCCTTTGCAGAACAACAGCCCCAAAGCATGATGTTTCCACCCCCATGCTTCACAGTAGGTATGGTGTTCTTTGGATGCAACTCAGCATTCTTTGTCCTCCAAACACGACGAGTTGAGTTTTTACCAAAAAGTTATATTTTGGTTTCATCTGACCATATGACATTCTCCCAATCCTCTTCTGGATCATACAAATGCACTCTAGCAAACTTCAGACGGGCCTGGACATGTACTGGCTTAAGCAGGGGGACACGTCTGGCACTGCAGGATTTGAGTCCCTGGCGGCGTAGTGTGTTACTGATGGTAGGCTTTGTTACTTTGGTCCCAGCTCTCTGCAGGTCATTCACTAGGTCCCCCCGTGTGGTTCTGGGATTTTTGCTCACCGTTCTTGTGATCATTTTGACCCCACGGGGTGAGATCTTGCGTGGAGCCCCAGATCGAGGGAGATTATCAGTGGTCTTGTATGTCTTCCATTTCCTAATAATTGCTCCCACTGTTGATTTCTTCAAACCAAGCTGCTTACCTATTGCAGATTCAGTCTTCCCAGCCTGGTGCAGGTCTACAATTTTGTTTCTGGTGTCCTTTGACAGCTCTTTGGTCTTGGCCATAGTGGAGTTTGGAGTGTGACTGTTTGAGGTTGTGGACAGGTGTCTTTTATACTGATAACAAGTTCAAACAGGTGCCATTAATACAGGTAACGAGTGGAGGACAGAGGAGCCTTTTAAAGAAGAAGTTACAGGTCTGTGAGAGACAGAAATCTTGCTTGTTTGTAGGTGACCAAATACTTATTTTCCACCATAATTTGCAAATAAATTCATAAAAAATCCTACAATGTGATTTTCTGGAAAAAAAATGCTCGATTTGTCTGTCATAGTTGACGTGTACCTATGATGAAAATTACAGGCCTCTCTCATCTTTTTAATTGGGAGAACTTGCACAATTGGTCGCTGACTAAATACTTTTTTCCCCCACTGTAGTTGTATTAGTTCCAACTATTTGCTTATAGTTCTATAAGTTCTAACTATATGCATACAGTTGGAACTAATATATATATATATATATATATATATATATATATATATATATATATATATATATAAATAACAAAACTGGTTCAGGATCAGACATAGCTGGACTTCTAAATGCGCTTCTTTAAAGTATGGCAAACCACAAAGCTTCTTTTTGACACATTCTGTTTTCTCTTAACAGCGAGGCACCATCATGTTCTGATAGGAGCAGGGCACATATAAAACAAAACAAAAGACACATCCCTCAAAAACAACTCTCTTTTGTTACACTGTATTAAAATGATAATTGCTTACCTGTATTTCTTAACAATACAGTAAATTATATATTTTTTATCAGTTCTTTTCTCTATATTTATTCAAAATAAATTCAGAATATTTTGACTTACTTATTTACATAAGTGCAAACGAGGTGAATATCACACATTCGTACACCGGTTGAATCACCTAAAGCTCCAGCGAGCGTCGACATCTCCCAGCACAGCTGGGCAGGCCACAGGGGGGAAAGAGACTTCATACTGAGGACCAATCCAAGAGCTCCGTGACATCAGCACTTCCTGTCCAGGTGGACAGAAGGCCTATAGTATAAGCCTATGAGCCTAGGTGAAAATTGTTGGCAATACAATGCATAGAGACGATGCATAGCAAATGATGTACAGTATGTATAGACCAGTTCAACTCCAATGTAATGTGGTGATCAAAAGCAGCAAATCAAATCAGGTAATAAGTCTATAATGACTCAATTTAGCATAATTATTTCAATCTTGTATCCAGTCCCAAAGTCTCTTTACCCTCCTGGTGTTTAAGGTGATCACTTTAAAAGCTGAGATGCGTTCTTACTCTCCAAAAAACAAAACACAGAAATAAAATCTAACCCAAAAGATAAACAAACAAAACACCTGATCTCCCCAGAGGACCTTTGGACATTAAGGATTTTACTTTACTATTTCTTACAAAATATTCAATAATCTTGCAATCCAAGACAATCTAACTAGACATTCCCTTTCTGAATAAGTTAATGTTGTACATTATTTCAATTCATATGTGAAAAAAATCACAATTAAGATTGACAAAGGTAGCCATGTTGTCGTTCTGTTGCCACAGCAACAACAACAACAACAACCTACTATTAATAAGTAACAATGAATCTATCATTGTATAGATACAAATGTATATATTTTTATATAATTTATATTTTTAGTTTTTCTTAAATGGAAACTACACAAACTATTAATTAAGTATCAATGAAGATTATCTTATTTTCATGCTATGAAGCTTTTTTAAATGTTGAATAAACAATTTTTAAAAAATGGGTGAAAATACCACTAACAGTTCTGTCCGTAAATAGTCACATCTTTGATATTGTGATTTAGGAACTAAGACAGAAATGTGACGGAAATTCAATCAAGTACCATTAAGAGAGGGAGTAACTTTGGAACATAATGGTAAAGGCTGAAGAAAGAAAGAAAGAACAATATATTTGTACCAACAACACTACAATTACTCTAGCTAACTATGTTATTGTACAAGGAAAACACACCTCTTAAACATGTACGTTTACTTAAAATGCTAATGCCCCCCCACGAGGCACATTTTTTTTTTCTTAATCAAGTATTTTGTTATTTCCAGCTGGATAGCAGTTGGAGAAGGCATAATGATGTGACATAGAGGGGGGGGGGGGGGGGGAGAGAGAGAGAAGATAGATTTTCATCTTGGCTGGGCAATGCAAGTCCTTCAAAGCGATACAATTTAGACAAAATTAATTTGTCTAGACATTCTAATCATCAATTTCATTAATCAATTGAATTGATTAAGAGAGGACCATTTCTAATCTGCATCAAAATGCTTCAAAGAAAGGGGAAAATGCAGGGACCACACTTGTCCAAGGATATTTCCGAAAGTACTCTTCACACTCACAAACATTTAAACATAAACCTATATAACAACACACACACATACTTAAAACATTTCTTAACACAGTATGTTGTCTTAACGTGGTTTGCATTTTACCTCAATAGAAATAGCCTATATAGTGAATCATTACATTTCAACATGCCGCTCGAGTTTTTGCGTTATTAGATACATTCACCACGTAAATGACATGACTTAAACATGAATAGCTTCCTGTCAATATCCATTTCCCCACAAGATGTGGACAATGTATCAACATTTTCACATATCCAACTCAGTGATTCAGTGTCTAGTCATTAATTAAAACATTTAAACACACCACCCACCCAGTCTGATTACTTTTTTACCTCATCAAAAGATGAGACAGCACAGCTGTTTCAAAGAAGAAACTACAGAGACACGACAGATCTATGGTGCCAGACAGGCAGTGCTAATCAACGTATCATCTGTTTTGAAAAGACTGAAAAGTCGGTTATTACAGTGTATGGACAGTGGTTGGTTTCAGAAGACTTGAAAATGAGTGAGAGGCACATTAAAACTCCTCTAAACATATCAGCTAATGTTTTGTCTTTCTCCATTTTCATAGCAATTCTGCTCCATTTTGTAATAATTCTGGACATCATTTTAGACCAAATACTTGACTCCAGACGTCAAACTGGTCCGTTTCTCTTTCAGTCTCTCACTATCTCCTTCTATTCTCTCTACTTAGGTCGGTACTGTCCCAGCAGGTCACTATATTTGTAGCATTTAGAGTCTGCTGACTGTTGAAAGTAAGGACACAATCAGTGACTATGATCAAATACATTTTTTACAGACGGAACAATTTCAAGCTTACTCAATTGACTTCCTGCAGAACCTTTTTTTTTTTTTTTTTGTCAAATCCATTCCATTAAAATATTCTGAACACAACAGATAGTAAAATGTGTACCACTTACTCAAACATACTATTATGAATGCAGGAGATGTAGACCCCCCCCCCCCCCAAATACCAGTTCACGTCTGACAGAGAAAGGGACTGGCTCATCGAAGGGGAAACATCCACTCAGGTATCAATCTGACAACAGTAAGGGAATTATATTCAGGATACAGTATACACCAATGATTGGCACAGACAAACCTCCATTATAGAATCATTGGCACACAGGTAAGCACGCTAGACCTTTCAGACAAGCAACTCCCCTTATGCAGCCTCTGCAGTGGTTCCAGAAAGTTCAATACATAATTAAGTATTATTTCAGATTTCACCATTCAACTTCATTTTTGGTATCAATAATGTGTCATTCCACGTATAGATTACCTTTTGGGTAGTGTAATTTTGTCAAAAATAACAATTTCACTTAATTTTAACATTGTCATAAAGAGCACATGTTCAACTTCATAACAAACATGTTTTCCCATCTCAAGAGGTTTAAAGCTGAAATCCGCATAAGGGAAAACAGCACCATTGTTCGCCCCTAGCAAATGTGTCATTGTTTTTGTTTTGTTGACGAAACGGTGGAGAGGAGCATCCTGCATCGTGATAAAAATGCAGTACATACTCTGCTGTTCTATCGTTCGTGCATTGATGTGCAATGATGTCAGAGAAGAAAACAAATGCTTTACACTGTGATTTCACTATTAGACAGGGACAAATGTAAATATACATTCACTAATCACATTAAATAAGTAAGACAGAAATGATAGTGAAAACATCTGAAAAACTTGGGGTTAAGTGAGTTAAGATCTTTGTTGAAGTTGGACAAACAAGACATGGGACATGGCAAAATGTGGATTTTCAGTGAACACAAATAACTTATTTGAATGAAAACGCACTGCTTTAGGAATAATCTTTCACATGGTTTAGTTTAGTTAGAGCATAGTCTCTCTAGACAGATAGGTTACCTCCCACAATGCACCAATGTTCGAGCATGCAGGTCTGTACTAAGACAAGGTCAGTTTGACATAGAGTAAAAGGTGGAGTTGGGACATCCTTCTTTCTTATGTCACTGCCTTATTCGCTTGTTGCCCAAAATAGTAGCTAACAAGATGGAGCTCACAGAGGTTATTTTAATGAGTGCATTTCACAAGTGGTTAGTTTGCATCAACTACCTTCACTAAAACCACTGCAAAGGTTTTGCCTGCAAACTTTGGTTTCAAATTGCGAAGTTCTGGCATGTCTGGCTGTACAGGCTATGGTAAGAGTTTTTCACAATTCCTGCCTGCATTCTAAGCCCTGCCTACCCAAACTTGTGATTGGTCTGTCTGAAGAGGACCCTTTCCCTTTTCAAAGTTACCAAGAGACTCAGTGCTGTTGCCCTAGGTCTGGGACTTACGAGACTAGTTAGAGCATCGATGTACATGATTGTTAAATTGAAAGGCACTCTATTCGTGTAACGACCCTAATATCATCTCATGAAGAGAGCTTGTCACAGGACCTAGTCCTCCTGAACAGAGACCTTTCGACAGGCTATAGACACAGGGGGAGGGGCTATATATACAGGGGGAGGGGCTAAATATGCAGGAGGAGGGGCTATATATAGACAGGAGGACCTATAGCCTTTTTGTTAATAGAAACACTTCTCTATACTTTGTCTGACATCAAGGCTATTTGGGTTTCGGGGTTTTAGTCATTGACTTCAGTTTTTTTTTAAATAAGACATAAAATATCCTACATAGCTGGGAACTCAAAAGGCACAGACAAATGAACATGGAGAAAGATCAGACATGAGACCTTGGGTGAGTTTTTAGAATTGGACCATAGGATCTTAGCCTCTCTGAACTAAGGGAATGGCTCACATAATAACACAATGCTTTTAAGCTTCAGCCGTCTTGAAACGTACTGTAAACATTAAATGAGACACAACACATTTCTTGAAAAG
This sequence comes from Coregonus lavaretus, assembly GCF_964263955.1. Classification (NCBI taxonomy): domain Eukaryota; kingdom Metazoa; phylum Chordata; class Actinopteri; order Salmoniformes; family Salmonidae; genus Coregonus; species Coregonus lavaretus. Next base: position 76,318 of record NW_028164186.1, read on the forward strand.
TGAAAAAGAAAAGATGAAGAAAACGACATTGCCTTCTAGAATGAAGTACAGGATCCAACCTCTGAAGACTACTTCTAGAACGATCCAACCTCTGGAGACTACTTCTAAAATGATCCAACCTCCGGAGACTACTTCTAGAATGATCCAACCTCTGCAGACTACTTCTAGAATGTTCCAACCTCTGCAGACTACTTCTTTCTTCTTGTCTGACTTTTCACTCATTTTCTTTCCAGACTGTCTGACTTTGGGGGAACAGTCAGCTGTGTAAGATTATACGACCTTACGCCTCATATCCTCAGCTTAGTCTCCAAGAGGATTTGCTGTTTTTATTGTGTGTGTGTGTGTGTGTGTTAAAGGTGTGGGTGTGTATGGCTGTTAGAACTTGGGAGCTCTACCGCCTCTCCTTCAGTCAGCTCCTTCAAGTCAATGTGCATCAGTCTGGGCTGGCTTTACATCAACAGTAATGGGTCCAAGCTTTAGTATTGCCTGTGTTAAATGTCAACAAAACCTTGTCGACCTTTTTATTATGTGAATACCTCCTAAATGAGGATAACACTACCTCTCACTTGGGGTGCACTGTAGGTTAGGCACATGTTTGCTGCATTCAGAGAGTTGACTGTGGTGCTCTTGGGGCAGGGTTGGTTGGGGATGACTAGGGGTTTGATGGTGTTGTCGGGTGCTTTAACTGGGGTTTCACGGGAGGCTTACTGGGTTCAGCGCCACCGGAGCAGCCACCAGGAGCTTGGGGAGAGGGCAGAAGTGGGCTTCCATGGGGACGCACTGAAGTTCCACTGGGTCGGCACTCAAAACCTCTGAAGGGTCTACTGGAGGAGAGGAGAGAGAGAAGAGAGAGAAAGGGAGAGAGAGAGAAGAGAGAGAGAAAGGGAGAGAGAGAAGAGAGAGAGAAAGGGAGAGAGAGAGACAGAGAGAGAGAAAGGGAGAGAGAGAGAAGAGAGAGAGAAGAGAGAGAAAGGGAGAGAGAGAGAGAAGAGAGAGAGAAAGGGAGCGAGAAGAGAGGGGAAGAGGAGAAATGAAACCTAGAAAACAACTGGAGAGAGGGATAAAGTAGTTTCACCAATAGTAGTACAGTATTGTAATGCATCAACTTGTACTGCACTGACTCAGATGACTGATGATTGGCTAAAATAAATGGATAATAAGATGATAGTTGGAGCTGTATTGTTAGATTTCAGTGCAGCCTGGGATGTTATTGATCATAATTTGTTATTGAAAAAAATTGCTTTACATCACCTGCTATCACATGGTTGGAGAGTTACTTATCCAATAGAACCCAGAGATTGTTCTTCAATGGAAGCTTCTCTAACATCAGATATGTACAATGTGGTGTCCCTCAGGACAGTTGCCTTGGGCCGTTACTCTTCTCTATTTTTACAAATGATTTGCCACTTGTCTTACAAGAAGCTAAAATGACTGTGTATGCTGATGATTCCTCACTCTACATGTCAGCACCCAAAGCCAGTGAGCTCATTGAGACTCTTAACAAGGAGTTACAGTCAGTGTCAGAATGGGTGATTAATAATAAACTGGTCTTAAATACATCTAAAACTAAAAGCATTGTATTTGGTTCAAAACATTCTCTAAGACCTAAAGCTCAGCTGGAGTTGTGCATAAAGGGTGTGACCACTGAGCAAGTAGAATAGGCTGTACTCCTAGGAGTAACATGGATGGTCAGTCATCATGGTCAAGTCATATTGACAACGTTGTTGTGAAGATGGGGAGAGGTACAGTATGTCTGTGTTAAAAAGAAAGCTGCAACTGGCTCAAAACAGAGCAGCACACCTTGTCCTTAACTGCACACACAGAACTAACATCAATAACATGCATGATAGTTTTTCCTGGTTGAGGATAAATTGACTACTTCTCTTCTAGTCTTTTTGAGAAGCATTTGTGTGTTGAAAATGCCTAACCACTTGTATAATGCATTCGGAAAGTATTCAGACCCCTTGACCTTTTCCACATTTTGTTACATTACAGCCTTATTCTAAAATGTATTAAACTAAAAATGTTCCTCATCAATCTACACACAATACCCCATAATGACAAAGACAAAACAGGTTTTTAGAATTTATTACAAATAAAAAACAGAAATACCTTATTTACATAAGTATTCAGACCCTTTGCTATGATACTCGAAAAAACAATTTAATACATTTTAGAATAAGGCTGTAACGTAACACATTTTGGAAAATGTCACAGGGTCTGAATACTTTCCGAATGCACTCTAACTGGTTTTTCTATGCATCGTCAGGACAGAACGGCAGAGTTGGGTAAGCTCAAGGGGGGAGGTGTGTGTGTCTTTGTTAACAACAGCCGGTACGCAATCTCTAATATTAGGAAGTCTCGATGTTCTGCTTGCTTGAGTTAGAATATCTCATGATAAGCTGTAGACCATACTATTCACCAAGAGAGTTTTCATCTATATATTTCTAAGATCGCACTCAACGAGCTGTATAGGGCCATAAGCAAACAAGAAAATGCTCATCCATAAGCGGCGCTCCAAGTGGCTGAAATCCGTTTTACCTCATTTCTACAGCATGTCACCTGTGCAACTACAGGCGAAAAAACTTTAGATCACCTTTACTCCACACACAGAGACGCATACAAAGCTCTCCCTCGCCCTCCATTTGGCAAATCTGACCATAACTCTATCCTCCTGATTCCTGCTTACAAGCAAAACCTCAAACAGTGACACGCTCAATACGGAAGTGGTCTTATGAAGCGGATGCTAAACTACAGGACTGTTTCGCTAGCACAGGTTGGAATATGTTCTGTGATTCATCTGATGGCATTGAGGAGATTACCACATCAGCCACCGGCTTCATTAATAAGTGCATGGACGACGTCGTCCCCACAGTGACCATACGTACATATCCCAACCAGAAGCCATGGATTACAGGCAACATCCACACTGAGCTAAAGGCTAGAGCTGCTGCTTTCAAGGAGCGGGACAATAATCTGGACGCTTATAAGAAATCCCTTTACTCTCTCCGATGAACCATCAAACAGGCAAAGCATCAATACAGGACTAAGATCGAATCCTACTACACCAGCTTGTCGGAAGCTTGTCGGATTTGGCAGGGTTTACAAACTATCCTGGATTACAAAGGGAAACCCAGCCGCGAGCTGCCCAGTGGCGCAAGCCTACCAGACAAGCTAAATGCCTTCTATGCTCGCTTCGAGGCAAGCCACACTGAACCATGCATGAGAGCACCAGCTGTTCTGGACGATTGTGTGATTACGCTCTCCGTAACCGAGTAAGACCTTTAAACAGGTTAACATTTACAAGGCCACAGGGCCAGACGGATTACCAGGACTCCGAGCATGCGCTGACCAGCTGACAAGTGTCTTCACTGACATTTTCAACCTCTCCCTGACCCAGTCTGTAATACCTACATGTTTCAAGCAGACCATCATAGTCCCTGTGCCCAAGAATGCCAAGATAACCTGTCTAAATGAATATCGCCCCATAGCACTCACATCTGTGGCCATGAAATGCTTTAAAAGGCTGGTCATGACTCACATCAACAGGAAACGGAGGGCCGAGCACGCCCAAATTCACATTGACGCGGCTGTAGTGGAGCGGGTTTAGAGCTTCAAGTTCCTTGGTTTCCACATCACTAAGGATCTATCATGGTCCACACACACCAACACAGTCGTGAAGTGGGTACAACAACGCTTCCCCCCTTCAGGAGGATGAAAAGATTTGGCATGGGCCCTCAGATCCTCAAAAAGTTCTACAGCTGCACCATTGACAGCATCTTTACTGGCTGCATCACTGCTTGGTATGGCAACTGCTTGGCATCCGACTGCAAGGCGCAACAGAGGGTAGTGCGGCCGGCCCAGTACATCACTGGGGCCGAGCTCCCTGCTATCCAGGACCTCTATACCAAGCGGTGTCAGAGGAAGGCCCTAAAAATTGTCAAAGACTCCAACCACCCAAGTCATAGACTGTTCTCTCTGCTACCACATGACAAGCGATACTGATGCACCAAGTCTGGAACCAACAGGACCCTAAACAGCTTCTACCCCCAAGCCATAATACTGCTAAATAGTTAGTTAAATAGTTAACCAAATAGCTACCCGGACTATCTGCATTGACCCTTTTTGCACTAACTGTTTTGACTCATCACATACGCTGCTGCTACTATTTATTATCTGTCACTTTATCTCTACCTATATGTACATACAGTATCTACCTCAATTACCTTATACCCTTGCACCTCGACTTGGTCCTGGTACCCCGTGTATATAGCCAAGTTATCGTTACTCATTGTGTATTTATTATTAATTATATTATTACGTGTTTAACTTTTCTATTATTTCTCCAAAAAAAATTAGCTCTGCATTTTTGGGAAGGGCCTGTAAGTAATCATTTAACTGATTAGTCTACACCTGTTGTTTCTGAAGCATGAGACAGACAGAGTGACACAGGAGATGGCTCAACACAATACCCTAATGCAACAGAATCCACCAAAAAATCTAATTTCAGTGTGTGACATTAAAAAGTGACTGAAAAAAGTGAAACGTGAACACACAGTATGTATATGAAATTATAAAAAATCGGAATCTTAATGGCCAAAGTTCTGACACCATACAGGTATAAACCAAAGAGAGAACCCAAAATGAAGGGACAAACCTGATTGGAGGCGGCTGATTCTGCGAAAGGAACATTGGTGACTGGGGTCGAGGCCGACGAAACAGTGGAGGTGGTGGCACCGTGCATCATGGGTACTTATTTTCAGGCGAGTTGGACGAGAGACAGGGGGGATGGGTGGGGGGGAGGGGGGGGAGGAATGTTATGGTTACCATGGCAAAATGTGGAAGAGGGGTAAAAGTCATGGAAAGAAGTCATGTGACGACATTGCCAGGGGGTGAGGGGTTTCAACAAGAACCGAGACATGCAAATGAAATAAGATAACAATTTAATGACATGACTTATTCCATTAGAAGAGAACCAACTATGTTAAAACAGAAGAACAATATTCAATATTGTCTCAAAACTAATAGTCGATAACAAAATATGGCAGAAATCTTAATTCATACAATCGAATCAGACTAAGGCATCTGATAATTGTATTCAGATGGAGGGAGTACATGTGTAGGGAGGGAGCAAATGAATAACAGAAAAAAGAAGCAAAATACTAGTTCTGTGAACCACAGACTCACACACAAACATAAAGGCATTAGCTAATATAATATGACACTCATTTGTCATCATTATCACATAACTGAATCACATTAATATGCTGAGGAAATATTCTAAAAATAACGGCATATTCAAATACGTTAGTCTTGAGCTGGGAAGGAGATACAGTGCCTTGCAAAAGTATTCATCCCCCTTGGCATTTTTCCTATTTTGTTGCATTACAACCTGTAATTTAAATTGATTTTTATTTGGATTTCATGTAATGGACATACACAAAATAGTCCAAATTGGTGAAGTGAAATGAAAAAACTAACTATTTATTAAAAATAAATAACGGAAAAGTAGTGTGTGCATATGTTTTCACCCCCTTTGCTATGAAGCCCCTAAATAAGATCTGGTGCAACCAATTACCTTCAGAAGTCACATAATTAGTTAAATAAAGTCCACCTGTGTGCAATCTAAGTGTCACATGATCTGTCACATGATCTCAGTATATATACACCTGTTCTGAAAGGCCCCAGAGTTTGCAACACCACTAAGCAAGCGGCACCACCAAGCAAGCGGCACCATGAAGACCAAGGAGCTCTCCAAACAGGTCAGGGACAAAGTTGTGGAGAAGTACAGATCAGGGTTGGGTTATCAAAAAATATCTGAAACTTTCAATATCCCACGGAGCACCATTAAATCCATTATTAAAAAAGGGAAAGAATATGGCTCCACAAACCTGCCAAGAGAGGGCCGCCCACCAAAACTCACAGACCAGGCAAGGAGGGCATTAATCAGAGAGGCAACAAAGAGACCAAAGATAACCCTGAAGGAGCTGCAAAGCTCCACAGCGGAGATTGGAGTATCTGTCCATAGGACCACTTTAAGCCGTACACTCCACAGAGCTTGGCTTTACGGAAGAGTGGCCAGAAAAAAGTCATTGCTTAAAAAAAAAAATAAGCAAACACGTTTGGTGTTCGCCAAAAGACATGTGGGAGACTCCCCAAACATATGGAATAAGGTACTCTGGTCAGATGAGACTAAAATTGAGCTTTTTGGCCATCAAGGAAAATGCTATGTCTGGTGCAAACCCAACACCTCTCATCACCCCGAGAACACCATCCCACAGTGAAGCATGGTGGTGGCAGCATCATGCTGTGGGGATGTTTTTCATCGGCAGGGACTGGAAAACTGGTCAGAATTGAAGGAATTCTTGAGGGAAACCTGTTTCAGTTTTTTTGTCTTATTTCTTGTTAAATTCACAAAAAAATATATTTTGCATCTTCAAAGTGGTAGGCATGTTGTGTAAATCAAATGATACAAACCCCCCAAAAATCAATTTTAATTCCAGGTTGTAAGGCAACAAAATAGGAAAAATGCCAAGGGGGGTGAATACTTTTGCAAGCCACTGTAACTGTGTATACACAGCAGGCTAAGGGTCGTGGTCAAAGGTAGTGTGCTATAAAGGGAACAGGGTGCTATTTGGGACAAAGTCACAATCTCCCTCCTGACTGACATTATGGAATGATTTAATTAAAGTGAAAGGTCAGCTAGTCTGCATCCCAAATGGCACCCTATTCCCTATATGGTGCACTACTTTCCAACAATTCTGAATAGAGTGGGAGTGTGATGCGTCACGTGCCGTTACAAAAAGTGAACGAATACATCAGAAACATATGCAACAGACAGGTAGACAAGCCGTTTGTGTAGAAATCAGCATCATCATGATATATGCAGAAGGCTATGGATGAAAATAACTAATACAGGGTAGGACATGCATAAAAAACAGAAATACAGCTTGTTATAGAAAAGCACAAACACTGATACGCACACACGCACACAGATTTTCAGATTTTATGTAAGAGGTGCTACCTTCCCCCTAGATATAGTAAGAGGAGCTACCTTCCCCTAGGTACAGTAAGAGGAGGTACCTTCCCCTAGGTCCAGTAAGAGGAGCTACCTTCCCCTAGGTACAGTAAGAGGAGGTACCTTCCCCTAGGTACAGTAAGAGGAGCTACCTTCCCCTAGGTACAGTAAGAGGAGCTACCTTCCCCTAGGTACAGTAAGAGGAGCTACCTTCCCCTAGGTACAGTAAGAGGCGCTACCTTCCCCTAGATATAGTAAGAGGAGCTACCTTCCCCTAGGTACAGTAAGAGGTGCTACCTTCCCCTAGGTACAGTAAGAGGAGCTACCTTCCCCTAGGTACAGTAAGAGGAGCTACCTTCCCCTAGGTACAGTAAGAGGAGCTACCTTCCCCTAGGTACAGTAAGAGGAGCTACCTTCCCCTAGGTACAGTAAGAGGTGCTACCTTCCCCTAGGTACAGTAAGAGGAGCTACCTTCCCCTAGGTACAGTAAGAGGAGCTACCTTCCCCTAGATATAGTAAGAGGAGCTACCTTCCCCTAGGTACAGTAAGAGGAGGTACCTTCCCCTAGGTACAGTAAGAGGAGCTACCTTCCCCTAGGTACAGTAAGAGGAGCTACCTTCCCCTAGGTACAGTAAGAGGAGCTACCTTCCCCTATATATAGTAAGAGGAGCTACCTTCCCCTAGGTACAGTAAGAGGTGCTACCTTCCCCTAGGTACAGTAAGAGGAGCTACCTTCCCCTAGGTACAGTAAGAGGAGCTACCTTCCCCTAGGTACAGTAAGAGGAGCTACCTTCCCCTAGGTACAGTAAGAGGAGCTACCTTCCCCTAGGTACAGTAAGAGGAGCTACCTTCCCCTAGGTACAGTAAGAGGAGCTACCTTCCCCTAGGTACAGTAAGAGGAGCTACCTTCCCCTAGATATAGTAAGAGGAGCTACCTTCCCCTAGGTACAGTAAGAGGAGCTACCTTCCCCTAGGTACAGTAAGAGGAGCTACCTTCCCCTAGGTACAGTAAGAGGAGCTACCTTCCCCTAGGTACAGTAAGAGGAGCTACCTCCACCTAGGTACAGTAAGAGGAGCTACCTCCACCTAAGTACAGTAAGAGGAGCTACCTTCCCCTAGGTACAGTAAGAGGTGCTACCTTCCCCTAGGTACATTAAGAGGAGCTACCTTCCCCTAGGTACAGTAAGAGGAGCTACCTTCCCCTAGGTACAGTAAGAGGAGCTACCTTCCCCTAGGTACAGTAAGAGGAGCTAGCTCCACCTAGGTACAGTAAGAGGAGCTACCTCCACCTAAGTACAGTAAGAGGAGCTACCTTCCCCTAGGTACAGTAAGAGGAGCTACCTTCCCCTAGGTACAGTAAGAGGAGCTACCTTCCCCTAGGTATAGTAAGAGGAGCTACCTTCCCCTAGGTACAGTAAGAGGAGCTACCTCCACCTAGGTACAGTAAGAGGAGCTACCTTCTCCTAGGTACAGTAAGAGGAGCTACCTTCCCCTAGGTACAGTAAGAGGAGCTACCTTCCCCTAGGTACAGTAAGAGGAGCTACCTCCCCCTAGATATAGTAAGAGGAGCTACCTTCCCCTAGGTACAGTAAGAGGAGCTACCTCCCCCTAGATATAGTAAGAGGAGCTACCTTCTCCTAGGTACAGTAAGAGGAGCTACCTTCCCCTAGGTACAGTAAGAGGAGCTACCTTCCCCTAGATATAGTAAGAGGAGCTACCTCCACCTAGGTACAGTAAGAGGAGCTACCTTCCCCTAGATATAGTAAGAGGAGCTACCTTCCCCTAGGTACAGTAAGAGGAGCTACCTTCCCCTAGATATAGTAAGAGGAGCTACCTTCCCCTAGGTACAGTAAGAGGAGCTACCTCCCCCTAGGTACAGTAAGAGGAGCTACCTTCTCCTAGGTACAGTAAGAGGAGCTACCTTCCCCTAGGTACAGTAAGAGGAGCTACCTTCCCCTAGGTACAGTAAGAGGAGCTACCTTCCCCTAGGTACAGTAAGAGGAGCTACCTTCCCCTAGGTACAGTAAGAGGAGCTACCTTCCCCTAGGTACAGTAAGAGGAGCTACCTTCCCCTAGGTACAGTAAGAGGAGCTACCTTCCCCTAGGTACAGTAAGAGGAGCTACCTTCCCCTAGGTACAGTAAGAGGAGCTACCTTCCCCTAGGTACAGTAAGAGGAGCTACCTTCCCCTAGATACAGTAAGAGGAGCTACCTTCCCCTAGGTACAGTAAGAGGACCGTTTCAAGGCTGCTGAGCCTCCCCTGTGCACTGGTTCACTACTTCCATAAATATAAAAGCATTGGATTGGTGGAGGCATTGGCTAGTGGGGGTTTCCACCGCATTTCTTACACCAGTCATTTCCTTTCAAATCAGTGAAAGGAAGTGAACAAGCACACTTTGGGAGGAAGGAGAGATAATTGAGACATAGCCTAAGTCTTACTGTACGGAGAGACTCAGGGGTCTGTCAACTAGACCTTCCTATGTCAGGTGAACCAGTGTGCACTTCAGGAGAAAGGAAATATTATTGGGACGCACTCAGAGTTAGAGAGGGTAGACTCGGTCAGATACAGCTATAGTAGGTAGAGGGAAGGTAGAGGGGAGGTAGAGGGGGAGGTAAAGGGGAGGTAGAGTGGGAGGTAGAGGGGAGGTAGAGAGGGAGGTAGAGGGAGAGGTAAACGTTCAGATAGAGGGGAAGGTAGAGGGGAGGTAAATGGTCAGGTAGAGGGGGAGGTAAAGGGTCAGGTAGAGGGGAGGTAGAGGGGGAGGTAAAGGGTCAGGTAGAGGGGAGGTAAAGGGTCAGGTAAAGGGTCAGGTAGAGGGGGAGGTAGAGGGTCAGGTAGAGGGGAGGTAGAGGGTCAGGTAGAGGGGAGGTAAAGGGTCAGGTAGGGGGGGGGGTAAAGGGTCAGGTAAAGGGGGAGGTAAAGGGTCAGGTAGAGGGGGAGGTAAAGGGTCAGGTAGAGGGGGAGGTAAAGGGTCAGGTAGAGGGGAGGTAGAGGGTCAGGTAGAGGGGAGGTAAAGGGTCAGGTAAAGGGTCACGTAGAGGGGGAGGTAAAGGGTCAGGTAGAGGGGGGGGTAAAGGGTCAGGTAAAGGGTCAGGTAGAGGGGAGGTAGAGAGGGAGGTAAAGGGTCAGGTAGAGGGGGAGGTAAAGGGTCAGGTAGAGGGGGAGGTAGAGGGGAGGTAAAGGGTCAGGTAGAGGGGGGGGTAAAGGGTCAGGTAGAGGGGGGGGTAAAGGGTCAGGTAAAGGGTCAGGTAGAGGGGGAGGTAAAGGGTCAGGTAGAGGGGGAGGTAAAGGGCCAGGTAGAGGGGAGGTAGAGGAAGAGGTAAAGGGTCAGGTAGAGGGGGAGGTAGAGGGGGAGGTAAAGGGTCAAGTAGAGGGGGAGGTAACGGGTCAAGTAGAGGGGGAGGTAAAGGGTCAGGTAGAGGGGGAGGTAAAGGGTCAAGTAAAGGGGGAGGTAGAGGAAGAGGTAAAGGGTCAGGTAAAGGGTCAAGTAAAGGGGGAGGTAAAGGGTCAGGTAGAGGGGGAGGTAAAGGGTCAAGTAGACGGGAGGTAGAGGAAGAGGTAAAGGGTCAGGTAAAGGGTCAAGTAAAGGGGGAGGTAAAGGGTCAGGTAGAGGGGGAGGTAAAGGGTCAGGTAGACGGGAGGTAGAGGGGGAGGTAAAGGGTCAGGTAGAGGGGAGGTAGAGGAAGAGGTAAAGGGTCAAGTAAAGGGGGAGGTAAAGGGTCAGGTAGAGGGGGAGGTAAAGGGTCAGGTAGAGGGGGAGGTAAAGGGTCAGGTAGAGGGGAGGTAGAGGGGGAGGTAAAGGGTCAGGTAGAGGGGGAGGTAAAGGGTCAGGAAGAGGGGGAGGTAAAGGGTCAGGTAGAGGGTAGGTAGAGGGGGAGGTAAAGGGTCAGGTAGAGGGTGAGGTAGAGGGGGAGGTAAAGGGTCAGGTAGAGGGGGAGGTAAAGGGTCAGGTAGAGGGGAGGTAGAGTGGGAGGTAAAGGTTCAGGTAGAGGGTAGGTAGAGGGGGAGGTAAAGGGTCAGGTAGAGGGTGAGGTAAAGGGTCAGATAGAGGGGGAGGTAAAGGGTCAGGTATAGGGGAGGTAGAGGGGGAGGTAAAGGTTCAGGTAGAGGGTAGGTAGAGGGGGAGGTAAAGGGTCAGGTAGAGGGTGAGGTAAAGGGTCAGATAGAGGGGGAGGTAAAGGGTCAGGTATAGGGGAGGTAGAGGGGGAGGTAAAGGGTCAGGTAGAGGGGAGGTAAAGGGTCAGGTAGAGGGGAGGTAGAGGGGGAGGTAAAGGGTCAGGTAGAGGGTGAGGTAAAGGGTCAGATAGAGGGGGAGGTAAAGGGTCAGGTATAGGGGAGGTAGAGGGGGAGGTAAAGGGTCAGGTAGAGGGGGAGGTAAAGGGTCAGGTAGAGGGGAGGTAAAGGTTCAGGTAGAGGGGAGGTAGAGGGGGAGGTAAAGGTTCAGGTAGAGGGTAGGTAGAGGGGGAGGTAGAGAGGGAGGTAGAGAGGGAGGTAGAGGATCAGGTAGAGGGGTAGACCAGCTGTGGATTCCCCTCACCAGTGAATCCAGGCGCTGACAGGAGGCGGCTGTGGGGGTGCCTGCAGCTGCTCCAGTCCCGCCTCTCCCAACGGCCATCCACTGCCAGCGGGGCCGGCCCTTTCATAAGCCCTACAAGAGACAGGGGGCAGCAGGCTTAGGCTGAATCCTAAATAGCACCCTATTCCCTACATAGGGCGCTACTTTTGACCAGAGCCCAGAGGTCAAAAGTAGTGCACTATATACGTAATAGGGTGCTATCTGGGACACAGCCCGGGAGACCAACAACCTAGCCTCATACTGACTGGCCAGGGACTGAGGTAACTGAGCTGACATAGAGACACACACAGACACAGACACACACACACACACTAGCAAACTCTAAAACACAAATAAAATGTTTAAATAAGGTAGTTTGTGTCAGAAATGAAAGTGGGATGACAAGCGGCAGACAGACAGACAGACAGACAGACAGACAGGCAGACAGGCAGGCAGACAGACAGACAGACAGACAGGCAGGCAGGCAGGCAGGCAGACAGACAGACAGACAGACAGACAGACAGACAGACAGACAGACAGACAGACAGACAGACAGACAGGCAGGCAGGCAGACAGACAGACAGACAGGCAGGCAGGCAGACAGACAGACAGACAGACAGGCAGGCAGACAGACAGACAGACAGACAGGCAGGCAGGCAGGCAGGCAGACAGACAGACAGGCAGGCAGACAGGCAGGCAGGCACCTGTGGGACAATGTGAAGGTTCCAAAATGACCCCAGATTGACTAATATCTACTTTCATATCCTCCAAGGTTCTTGGTGTTGGGGTCTGGAACTTAACTATGTTTCTAGAATCTACTACAACTAGAACTACTTAACTACAATCTGAGAACTACATCCACTATCTTCAGAGGATGTGTTGCTGATCATTCTCCTTCCTCTCTCCTAGCTATCTGGCCAACCACAGAGGAGTCGATTTACTACCAACTCCCCCCTCTCCCCTCTCTCCATGCCCCCAGCAGCAGTGAGTGAGCGAGCCGACCTACCCATGCCTCCTGATGGCGCCATGCACAGGACGGAGCCTGCCACAGCATGCAGAGAGGGGGAGAGGGGGGGGTGAGAGGAAGGAAGATGGGAGCAACGGAAGGAGGTGATGAGAGGATGGAGGAGGGGAGGAAAGGGGGAGGAGTGATTGACACAGAGAGAGTGACGACAGACAACAGGACAAGACAAAAACAACATTCAGGTTAGTGCAAGCCACAAGAACAGCGCGTAAATAATGGCTTCTATAACCTGTCACAGTCAGCTAGAACACAGCAGAGACAACATGGAGGCTTAAAGGCAGACAGACAGAACACAGAACATGGGACAGTGCAGTGGAGGGCATAGGATGCAGAGAGCGCTAATAGTATTCAATTGCTCACTGCTGTTAAGTTTGGATGGATACGGCATGTCAAATTATTAATGTGGTACTTTAATAGCAATATAGACCTGATGATGGGACAGCAGAGGAAAGTGGAGGAGTGGATCAGTCAGAGATCTATACATTCTCTCCCAGCGTGTGCTGGGTGCTGTTGCTGCATACTTTAGGCCACCTAGAGCAGATCATGCCAGTATTTGTGCGTGATAGCAGGGGACCAATCAAGCATGGGACAAAGACACAGAGTACAGGGGACCGAGAGGGAGAAAGAAGAGAAAAATAGAGTGAGAGTAGGAGCGAAGGACAGAGTACACCCAATAAGCCCTATCCCAGACAAAAGGACAGAGTACACCCAATAAGCCCTATCCCAGACAGGACAGAGTTCACCCAATAAGCCCTATCCCAGACAGGACAGAGTACACCCAATAAGCCCTATCCCAGACAGGACAGAGTACACCCAATAAGCCCTATCCCAGACAGGACAGAGTACACCCAATAAGCCCTATCCCAGACAGGACAGAGTACACCCAATAAGCCCTATCCCAGACAGGACAGGGTTTACCCAATAAGCCCTATCCCAGACAGGACAGCACAGCACACTGTGTACACTCAGCACAGAGAGAGAGTTCCTCAATACTCACAAGGAACCCGCTTTCTTCTCTCATGTTCCTACATTATATTCTATACCATAACACATCTCCCCCTATCAAATAGACGTCCACTGGTATGTTTATCAGTACTCCTGAGTAATATGTTCATAGTAATATGTCTTGGTACTAATGTTTGACATAGTAATATGTTTCTGCTGTGTCATTTCTCCTGTCTGTTTCCATGTGCAGTCCCTATGTAGACCCTATGCAGTTAACTTGACCCCCATATGACAGTACAGTGTGAAGCTGCCATGTCAGTCTGTCTGGCCTAGCTAGCCCTCCCCAGTATATTTAGTTCACCTATCTAAATCAGACTCAGGATAGATAAGTTCACCCAACTTAATTGAATCAATAATTCAGCCTACTTACTTTTTTAAAGTAAAGCCAACTTATTCTATTTGACAGAGTAGACAAGACTCACCAGGGTGGATAAAGGTTGGCTGCTGCAGCTGCATGTTAGCCAGGGCCTGCTGATAGTGGAACATGCTGGGGTTGAACACAGCACCACCCCCGTTACTCTTCTCTAAGGTGGGCCTCTTTGGTAGCGGGTGCATAGCCCCATGGGGCAGGGCCTGGGGA